>NW_027521189.1:65000-113014 GCF_052094955.1 Ictidomys tridecemlineatus | reverse complement strand
GGGAAGACTCTCTGTTCTTATCACAAGAGGCCTCATTCGGGGCCCCTCCTCTTCTATTACCACCAAGCAGAAGTTCCCAGCTACCCTCAACCCACCTTGAAGCTCTGTTAAACACACAGGTTCATGGTAAATGAAGAAGACAGAAACCCAGCAGACTGGCAGAGCAACTGGCCAGCCAGAAACCAACAGGAAACGTCTGGGGGCCGGGTGGCGCCTAATAAGGCCCTAATAAGGCCTTACCTTTTATGTCCCACAATGCAGTTCAACAGCCTCAGACTGGACCTTGCTGGTGTTGAAATGATCAATTATGCAGGTGTTCTAATGCAATTAAGCCTCATTTACTTTTGCACTTTACTTTCATTCACTGGAGTTGAGACTCTCTAAGCTCCAAAGACGCAGGATTATTTTAGATATTTATAATTTCTATACACGTCTCCTTGGAGAATATCACTGGAACCTTGGGTGTATAGATAGAACTGTTTAAAACCTGCTGTTTACCTCAGCTGGGGAATTTTCTTCATGATTAAATGATTCATTTTATGCACGGCTCCGGTCTGAACTTAACTAAGATTTCTGTGTTTCAGTTATTAAAGCAGAAAATTCAAGCGTGCGAGTGGCTGAAACCCAGCCAGGCAGTTGCGGTGGGATGGGACTATCTTGTGGCCATCAGTAACTACTTAAATGAGAAGCTGGGAAAGTGGGAGCCAGAGGACTCAGGTTATCCTCCCTTTGCAGAGTGAGGCTGAGTTTCCCGTCTCTGCACCAGGTCTTGCGGGGTGCCCCAGAATGCATCTGTCCTTTGTCTTGGTTCCTGACATAACTGCTATTAGAGGGAAAGGTCTGTTTTGAGAAGCCAGAAAATGGAGCAGAGGAGAGACCGACTCTGAGACCTTCTCTGGGCTTCTCGGGGCACATAGCAGCAATTAGCTCTGCGGTGGGGGTGCGTGTGCGGCCCGGGGTTGCATAGTGATGGGTCTGAATAATAGGCTTTGCTCTTTTGGAGCATGTGAGGCGTCTTTGAAGATTATTGTATATTTTTTAAAAAGAAGCATTACCTATTTTGTCAGAGGTGATGCACACTCAGGGTTGAGAACCACTGATTGGTGTAATGGGTCAAATACTGGATGAGAAACCATTGGTAGGACTGTGATTTAAATACGTAGGGGAGGCGCATGCGGTGTCTTCTAAATCTAGCCAGAAAATGGAACAGGAAGTACAGAAAAACCAGAGAAGCCTTGTTTGGGATGAAATCACACACACACACACACACACACACACACACACACACACACACCAGTGCCAAATGGAACCTCTGTGGAAGGCTGGCAGAGTGGTTTCCCTCTTCGACTTTGCATTCTTATCACCAGTGTTTGCCATGTGCACATTCAGGTGCTTTCATTCAGGTACAATCTACAATTAATGAAGATTTGCTCATTAATCAAGTCCCTTTGGATTTCATAACCATGATTGAATCTTACCAAATTTGCCTTTCAAAGCAGCAAGGCCAGTCTGCCACTACTGTCACATGCCATCTCCTACAATCAAGGGTGATTTAAGCACAGGAATGAATCTCTAATGTGGGATTCCATGTCTTGAGAACCCTAAAAAGATGAAAAAGATATAGTCAGATCTACTGGGTCCAAATTCCAGCTCTTCTATGTACTAGGAGTAGGACGGGCCTAGTTACCTAATAGAGTTGGGCCTCATGTTTTCCTTGGAACAAACTATACAAAACACTCACCAATTTCAAGGTTGTGAGAAGTAGCTGAGATGAAAGTTTCAGTGGTCACCACCTCTCCTTGGCCTGCACTCCCTTCCCATGCTGGTCCCTTCAGTCATTGTGTGTGACAGGGTTGGGGGCGTTCTCTGGGGTGTTGATTGACAGGCCAGCCTGAACCTGGCACCATGGTCTAATGATTCTCCCTCTCAGGGAGCATCCCAGGGAGCAGAAGGCACATCCTTCCAATAGATGGGGATGTTCTTAAGTGCTTACCACTGCACTGTAGGGTACAAAGTCCCACCAAGGAAAAGGAGGAATGCCGACATTCTTCTGGGACCTTTTGTTTAGAAACATAAAGTTCTTATGTCTCTGTAAATAATGCAACCATGTCCAAGAGATGAAAATGAGGCTGGAATCACAGTTTACCCTGGCTCAGGACCACTCTCTTTAAAGGAAGAGAGAGAGAGAGAGAGAGAGAGAGAGAGAGAGAAAGAGAGAGAGAGAGAGAGATAGATAGATAGATCAGACTATCTGGGGTCTGCCTGGGTAACTAGACCAGGGTTTCAATCTCGGCACTGTTGGCATGGAGGGTGTTCGGTCGCTGGGCCATTCTGTGCCCTGTGGGAGGTTTGCCAGCCTCCGTGGCCTGCACACTGGATGCCAGTGGCACCTTCTCTAGTTCTGATCACAAAAAAGATGCCTTCAGATATTGCCGGCATTCCCTGGGAGGCAAAACCCTGCTACGTCCCTTCAGTTTTCACCCCCAGCCCACCTCTGCTGATGAGAAACTGGATGGCAGATCGTCCTGACCCTAAATGGTCCCCCTTTTGTGAGGGGGGTTAAAAGCACACGCATCACAGTCAAATAGATCAGCTTTTGATAGAGAAAAAGGCGAGTGCAGTTCTGTGAAGGGTCTTACCTCTCCTGCCCTTCCATTGTGTTTAGATTGTTCAAATTCCAGTCTGTCCAGAGGCAGACGGTCCTCCCTCCATTGGGAGCACCTGAGTCAGGGCCTTCTCAGCCCAGATGAAGCCACATGTTCAGGTGGCTGCAGAGGCAGAGAGAAACAGCAAGGTCCACACACACTCCCTGTGTACCAGGAAACCCAGTGGCCTGGGTACACCATTGCTCGTGTGCATAACTTGCTAGTTCTTAGTTTCCATCCTAGCTGGTTTTGCAAATGTGCGGCAGCTCCTCTGTCCTCCATCTTCCAGAAGCACAGCCTTTCTGTCCCTTCACGTAGGAATGCGTGGCAGAAAATGGTCACCCTACACGGAGGCTTCCTTCCCGCCTCAGCGGTAATGGAACGTGATCTCCTGATCCTGGTGGAAGTCCTGAATACAGATTCTCTAAGCTGCCTTGAACCTTGAAGAATAATACCGAATTACACCTAGCCTGTAAATAGGAGAAGAGGGTCTTTTCCTCCCTCCAGTTGCTTTCCACAGACTTTAATATAAAAGTGAGTGATTTATAGTATTGGTGACAAAGCCGCAACACAGCTTGAAATTTTTTATAACGGCTGTAATACCACATCTATCATAATGAAAAATGTCTATGAAATCATTTTCTGCCAAAGAACATCTTCCCAGATTCTATTAAGAACTCTCTATCTACATGAACACCACATCTTGCTGAAACACATCGCTTTAGAATGGCCCTCGTGGGTGGGGCCTGCTGCAGCCTTTGGAATCACTAAAATCCAAATCAGTGGCAATCAATGAGGAAGCTTCTGGAAGTGTGCAGAGGAGGAAGCCAGGAGCGGAGACGAGATGGTGGAAAAATGTATTCCTTTATTAAAAAAAAAAAAAGAACTAGTTTTGTCAGGATGTTCCTGAGTGTGGCAGTTGGATGGATTTAGATTCTATTGCCTGTTCTTGTCACATTTACCTAGGAGCTATTGACTTCCTGCTGTTCCCAATTTTTAAAAGAACACAATGGTCCCACCTGCCTATTATTACTGCATTCTATTTGTAGTTATCTCTGCTTCCAGGAAAGGCGGAGAACTTCACCTTGATTTGTGCCCTTGTTGAACAAAATCTTTTGCACAGAAGGATTAGCCCTAGTTTTCTGAGGACCAGGGGAACCTGACGCTGCTCCTCGGTGTCAGAAGGTCAGGGTTCCCGTTCACGGAAGCCTCGGGGTGCTTGGGTAGGAGCCTCAGAGAAGTGCTTCCTGTGCCTCCTCCTGCCCTCAGAGAACTCTGCAGGAAAGTGGGAGGAGGCATTTAGATGCAAGTTCTGGAAAGTCCAGCAAGAGGGTTCATGGATTGGCACTCCTGTGGAAGGATTTCATTTTCTTCTGTTTTGCCATGCAAACCACCTTAAGAATATCGATATTAGGCTGTTTTCTTTGCAATATTTATTCTGGCCAATTTGGAGGAAGGCACTTTAAATAGTAATCATTAAAAATAATGCTCATCTCCCCTCCTCCCTCCCCAGGCCCATTCCCTCTACTCTATTGATTTTTCTGTTTACTTATAAGATTTTTAAAATTAGTGCCTTGTGGATATACCTGATGATGAGATTCCCTGTGGTATATTTGTACATATACATAGGAAAGTCAGGTGAGATTAATTCCACTGTTCTTCCCTTACCCTATCCCTCCCCACTGCCACTCAATCCCCTTCCTCTACTTCGCTGATCTTTCTTATGTTTTGATGAAATCCCCCTCCCCCCCACACTTGTCTCTCCTTTTGTTCCTCCTTATTTTGAATTAGCTTCTGCAAATCAGAGAAAACATTGTACCTTTGACTTTCTGGGTCTGCCTTATTTCACTGAACATGATAGTCTGTACTTCCATTCATTTACTGGCAAATACCATAATTTCAATCTTCTTTATGGCTGAGTAATACTCCATTGTGTATATATGCCACATTTTCTTTATCCATTCATCTGTGGAAGGACCTCAAGGAAAAGGGAAGTAAGAAGGACTGAATTAGTAGAAATTATCATGCTTTTATAATTATGTCAAGATAAGTCTTAATAATTTGTGTAACTAAAAAGAACTAAAATAATGTTCATCAGCATTATTTATCTTTAAAAATAAAATCTCTAAAATATATGGAAAAATGCATATATTTCATATATAATCAAGTGTACTATCAGACTCTGAGCTCAGAGTGTTGCCCTTGTAACCCTATAAATACCAAGGTCTGGGCCTGGTTTTAGTTTACTGTACCATTATTTTGCTAGCTCTCTGTCTTTCCCCAGGACTTATTTTTCTCCCCTTGTTCAGTGAGATGTCTACATTACCTATCTCACCCACCTCCATGATGGGAAGGCATTGGGAAGTGTTTTGGTGCCTAGTGTTGGCATGAGGAAGGCGGGTGGAGCATCATTCCCTCCTCTCCAAGGTCCTGTTGGCACTGACCTTGGTGTACTGGACTGAAAGGTTCCCCTGTCCTTGGTTCTGAATACCACCCTCCCCTGCCAGGGGACATGCTTTGAATTTTCAAAAGAATGCTTTGAACTGAAGACACTAGTAAGCCTTAGACAGCCCATAACCGCAGGAAGTTTCTATTGGTCTTTTCCCTTATCTTGTTTTCTTCATTTCTATTGATAAAACAGAAGTTTGGAATAAACAGAATCATGACACACTTCACGATTAGATGTGTCTCATTTACTTTTTGGAAGCTCTTCTCTTTCCTAACTCATAGATTACTTTTTGACATTTCGGGGTATGTGCCACCCTCTTTACCCACCCTAGTTTTACGCTCATTCCTCCATGTGTCAAGGACTGTCACTGAGTGTCATTAAGTAGAAAAATTTGTGAAACCCTAAAACAAGGCAGGGAAAGTAGCCTGCATGAGGTGCCTACTGTGTGCAGTGGCCTCTGTGAAGGATGCAACATATTCTGCTTTGTTTATTCCCCACAACCACCCTGGGTGGAGGTCTTAACAGCCCTTATTCCACAATGGATACATCTTGGCCTCCATGAAATTAGTGCATCATGTGTGCTCATAGCTGATGAAACTAGACTTACCTGAACAGCTTCCAGAACAGTGGTTTTCTATGTGCCATACCAGGGAAGGGTCATGTTTTGAGACAGGGGCCTGAAAGCCATCAAGTTGCTGCTAATTGTTTGTGATCCCAGAGACATGGAATGAAGAAGCTACCTCACTTTGAACTTGTGACTTGTAAATTGAAAATTCATTTTACATATGCTGCCTCATTTGATTTTTGCCATAACCCTGTGAGGCAGGGAGGATAGAGAGTGCATTGCTCCCTATTTTGTAGAAGAGGAGGCTGAATTCAGATGAAGTGACTTGCTCAAAGGGCTATAAATCATGCTCCTTTATGCAAACGCACTGCCTCTGAGCAGGAAAATCACTTGTGTTTTGAAGTACCTCAAACTTCTAAAACCTGCCTTCAAGTTTATTGTGGAATATTTGCATTTTGTATAGTCTTTGCTTGTTGTCAAGTTTGGTGCAGTGCATAAAAGTCTGGGGCCAGGGGATACTGTGGGTGTGGCTCTTCATGAAGTTCTGACAACCAGTCTATTGAGAAGCAAGGCTCCCCACTTCCTGGAAGAGCTGGGTTATCAAGCTAACCTTGCATGACCTTGTTTCAGATGGTGACTTCCTTTCAAATGTCAGTTCTGGGAAGTTCTTTGGCATTTTTACATTGGTGGGGCACCATTGCCCTGTGACAGAACAGGGAAATCACATAACTCTATGCATATATTCATACATACATTGTTTATACAAAGTTAAGATTATATGAATATGAAGTATTCTCTGCTGCTCGTGAATTTTATGTTGTCATGAATAATTCCATGCATGAAAATATGACTTTTATTTGCTACATCCATAATATTTCCTTAAAGGGATGTACCATCATTTGTCTGGCTCTGGATTGATATTTTGATTGTTTCCAGTTTTTAAAATTAATTCCTTTGCTTCTTAATATTTGGAGACATTCTGATTATTTCTTTGGGATGAGTTCCAGGAAATTTAAGAAAAAAACAAGATTGAAAGGAGACACATTAAAATTGTTAATAGTGAGTAGTGAGATTGCAAATGCTCTGAGCTGTGAGGTCCTCACCATATGTAACAATTCTGTCACCCACATCACCCTTTACCCCATTGAAAGTATTTTATTCGCAACTCAAGGAAATCTCTGATGTGATTTCCATCATTATAGTTTGCCTTTTCCAGAATTCCTTACAAATGAGATCATACAGTGTGAAGTCCTTTGTAAGGGCTGCTTTCATCTTAGCATGATGTTTTTGAAACTCAATGTGCATTGGTGGGTGTATGAATCATTATTTCTTCAAATTTCTGAGTAATTATTCTGTTGAATGGATAGTGTGCAATTTGTTTATCCCTCCACTGGTTGATGTACATTTGAGTTGCTTCAATTTGTAGTTATTATGAATAAAGCTGCCATAAACATTTGGGTGCACTTCTCTATGTGATTATGTTTTCCTTTACCTTAGGATTACCTAGAGATCACTGGATCATATGGAAAATATCTTTATGAGAAATTGTCAAGCTTGTTTACCAAGGGGACTAATATTTTGCTGTTTCACTAAAACTGTATGAGAATTCTAGTTGCTCCTTTTTTCAGCATTGACATTTGAACTCAGTGCCTAATTATGTAAGGCAAACACTCTACCACTGAGCTACATCCCCAGTCTCTAGATGTATTTTAGAATCAGTTTGTTCTTTTTTAAATTAAAATCCATGCTATAGATGTGATTAGAATGCATTGAATGTGTAGGTGAATATGTAAATAATTGACATCTTAAAATAGCTAGCCTTCCTATCCATGAGCATGGTATATTCTTCATTTATTTATGCTCACTTTAATTTCTCTCACAACATTTTAGTGTATAGATATTATTCATATTTTCTAAATTTATTACCAATTTTTCATATTTTTAATGCTATTTTAACTTTAAAATTTTAAATTTTCAATCATTCAGCACTAATGCACTTAAATATAAATGGTTTTTTGTATAATGACCTTGACTCCTGAAACCATTTAGTTTCTAAATTCAAATGTTAGTTCTATCAGCTATTATTTGGAGATTCCTTAGGATTCGTACCGTGTTCTGAGTCAATACTGTTTTACTTCTTCCTTTAAAACCCACACACATTTCTTTCTTTCTTTCTTTCTTTTTTTTTTTTTTTTTGATTATATCAAGATGAAAAGAACCTTTAGTGTGACCTTGGCTAGGAATACTGAGAGAATTCCTTTCTTTTTCCTGTTACTAAGAATAAATATTTAGTCTTTCAACATTACATTCTGATGCTGTTTATAAGTGTTTCACAGTTGTCTTTTATAAAGTTGAAGAAATTCCTTTTTGCAATTAATCAAATATTGTTTTCCCCTTCCAAATTCTCATGTTGAGGTTCCTCACCAAGAAGCAGACTCTCCTAATACTGTAATCTTAGACTTTCAACCTCTAGAACTTGAGATGTTTGTTGTTTCCAGCTACCCAGTTTCAGCCACTGACTTTGAGATGTTTCTGTTGTTCTGTGCTCATATCTGCATTCTTTGGACCCTGAATTCCACTAAATGTACATTTAGTTTCAGATATTATAATTTGTATTATGTATTGTATTTGTAAAAACATACAATAATAACAAGCTTTAATGTTCTCAGGACTATTATTTTTCAGAGGTACTTTAAAAAATTCCTGACATTGAAAAACAAATTAGCTGAACAAACCCAATATTTATTTTGGGCTGAATTCTGGTGATGCTAGAAAAAGTTACGGAGAATAGAAATGCACCTGTAGGAGCTTGCGAGGATGAACTATCACTCCAAACACTAATAAATGGAAAATCCTGTCACTCAACATTTGGCTCTTTTCAAATCATTGCACGTGCACTGAGGTCACACCTTCCTTTACGTATGGAACATATTTATAATAGCTGCTTTCACTCCATTTGTTACTTGTTTCATTATCTCTCACTTCTGATTCTACTTATATTGATTGGTATTTTTAATCTTCTGGGGCATTATTTTTTTTTTTTTGCTTTCTTTCTTGCCTTATAATTATTTTTTGGATGCTGGACATTGTGAATTTTATGTTGCTGGAATTGATTTGATTATATTCCTTTAAATAGCATTGGATTTTATTATGGAATGCTGTTAAGTTACTTGTAATCAGTTGACTCCTTCTGAGACTTGCTTTTAGGCTCTGTTAAGTCAGGATCAGAGCGTCCATTGGTCTAGTGCTAATTTGGTTTCACTACTAATGGGATATACATTTGAAGATTCTTCCCAACACCTACTCCTTGTTCATGGAGTCTTTTCTCTCTGGTTTCTGGGAACACACATTCTGCTTTGTCCTGTGTCACCTGTGGGGATGGTCCCTTTTTCGCCTGAGTGGCTCTTCTTCATCGTTGGGAAGTGGCCGATAGTGTCTAGTAATACAGGCATATCAGAGTTCCTGAGACCGGAGGTGACCCTCCTGCAGATTTCTGAAGCTGTCTCCTTGCAGATTTCTGGAGCTGCCTTTCTGTGCAGCTCCTTTGATCCTGAGAGGGTGATACCCACATCCTAGCTGCCTTGGGCTCCACACACTTGAGTTTCTCCTTGTTCATTTCTGTGAGACCATCAGACTCTGCTTGGGTTCCCTCTCCCTATTCTGGGGTCTGGAATCTGCTCCCTGCAGTGAGCAGATGCAACCAGAGGGCTCTCCTTGTTTCCCTTCTCAGTCCAGGGCTACCTGTTCAACTTCTATAAACCACAATTCCACATGTTCTGCCTACTTCTCCAGACTTTTAAAACTGGATGGTAAGTTTGCTGCTTTAGTTTATCTTTGCTAAACTATTTTTCTAGAAGTCCTTACTCTTTTTCTTAATTCCAAAGAAGAAGGCCTTCTCTCTGGCTTACAGGGTTATGAGTTATCGGTTCCTTTGTTGTCAGCAGGTAAGAGGGGAAAAGGTTATACTTGGAAACCAGGACTGGGTACTGAAACTCCTCAGAGGCTTCAAACTAGGGACCGCCCAATCCTGCCAAGTTGGAAGGTGGGCCTAGTTTAGAAATAAGAAAATCTTGCTCTCTGGGCCTTGCACTGTTCATTTTGGCAAAGCCCCCTGCTCTCTGTTGTGCTGCCCCGCCTACTCTCCTTGTATCCCCTCTGCCCTGTAGATACCCAGCAGCTCTTCACACCCTGGCCCCCTGTTCCCTGCCCCTCCTTTCCTCTGTGGCTGGAGTTTCTCCCATTATTTACCCCAGCTTGTTTTCTCTTCTAGTTACATTAAAATTCATGAAGACCATTCACACACTGCACTGTGGCAGAATCTCCGAGAGCACCCACCATGTTCTAAGCTGAATGCTTGGTACCTCGGGTAAAATGAGTAACACTAAATCTTAAAAATGTGACAACAAAATGGGTTAAATGCAGTGATCCAGATGTGCTCAGGGTGCTTTGGGCTGGCACCAGAGGCAAGCCCATGCCTGTTCCACTCTGAGCTGAAGGGAGGGCTTCCTGGAAAAGAACCCTGAACTTCTTTGGAGGATGAATAGGAGTTTGCCAGAAGGTGAAGTGTGAGCTCAGGATAACTCTCTAAGAAGTACTAGGATAACTCTTTAAGAAGTGCTTGTTGAATTGTGTCTGACTGTGGTCTAATCTCTACTCCCTGGACTTCCTAGCTCAATAATAGCAAGCTTTAATGTTCTCAGGGCTATTATTTTTCAGAGGTACTTTAAAAAATTTCTAACATTGAAAAACAAATTAGCTGAACAAACCCAATATTTATTTTGGGCTGAATTCTGGTGATGCTAGAAAAAGTTATGGAGAATAGAAATGCACCTGTAGGAGCTTGCGAGGATGAACTATCACTCCAAACACTAATAAATGGAAAATCCTGTCACTCAACATTTGGCTCTTTTCAAATCATTGCACATTATTGGAATACATGCCCAAGCTCACTGTCTCTTAATATTACTGCTTAATTATAAGCTTACTGCTGGCATTTTGGGTAGCGTAATAAAACTGTCTCAAGTCAAGATTGTGCATTTAATACAGGATCTAATTTAGCAGTATGAAGGAGACCTTTCTCAGCTGTCAGAAAGCTGTGATGATATATAATCATGTCATTAGCAAATAGTATTAGTTTGAATTCATCTTTACCTATTTGTATGTGTTTAATTTCCTTTTTTTTTTGTCCAATTCCTAGAGTTTCAAGGATGATGTTGAATAGAAGTGGTAAAAGAGGACATCCTTGTCTTGTTCCAGTCGTTAGCAAGAATGCTTTCAATTTTTTTTTCCATTTAGAATGATGCTGGCCTTGGGTTGAGCATATATAGCTTTTCCAATATTGAGGTATGTTCCTACTATCCCTAGTTTTTCTAGTGTTTTGAACATAAAGGTGTGCTGTATTGTGTCAAATGCTTTTTCTGCATCTATTGAGATTATCATATGATTCTTGTTTTTAAATCTCTTTATATGATGAATTACATTTATTGATTTCTGTATGTTGAACAAACCCTGCATCCCTGGGATGAATCCCACTTGATCGTGGTGCACTATCTTTTAAATGTTTTTTATGTGATTTGCCTGAATTTTATGAAGAATTATTGCATCTATGTTTATCATGATATTGGTATGAAGTTTTCTTTCCTTTATTTATACCCAAAGGACTTAAAATCAGCATATTACATTAATGCAGCCACATCAATGTTTATAGCAGTTCAACTCACAATAGCTAAACTATGGAACCAAACTAGGTATCCTTCAATAGATGAATGGATAAGGAAAATGTGGTTTATATATTCAATGAAATATTACTCAGCTTTAAATAAAAATGAAATTATGGTATTTACTAGTAAAAGGGTGAAGTTGGAGAATATCATGCTAAGCAAAATAAGCCAATCCCCTCAAAAATGCCAAATATTTTCTCTAATATGTGGAAATAAATTCACAATAAGGTGGGAGGCACTAGAGAACAATAGCGTTACCTTAGATTAAGTAGAGGGAAGTGAATGGAGGGTAAGATAGGGGAATATGGGGATAAGAAGGAGAATACAATGAAACAGACATCATTACTGTATGTATATATGTGACTACATGACCAATATGATTCTGCAACATGTACACTCAGAAAAGTAAGAAATTATAAATGCATTCTACTGTCATGCATAACTAATTAAAACAAATAAAAATTTAAAAATAAATGATTGGCCTGGTATATATGTTACATATTCTCATATTTTAATATATAAAGACAATCAAATGACTTTTCCTCTTTCAATCTTTTAAAAGAGTATACTCTATTATATTTTCTCATTTTAAACCACGCTTCCATTCTTGCAGCCTCACATTTGCACATTATTTTTTAAAATACCAGTGTTTTATCTCTGATGTTGTAATGATGACATTCTTCTGTGTTCAATGTGGGTGGGATTGGGCAGTTTTCTCACATGTGCCCTTCTCTGTAGGTTACAGGGTTAACTGAAATCAGGAAAGAAAAAGGAGAGCCTCATTCTTCCTGATTTGAAGGAAGAGTCTAGGATTTATCAAGAAGATATGACAATTCCCTAAGGAAGGCAACAGTTTTCAGATGGAGGTACAGGGTCTTTTTTGATTACTTTCTTAATTTTTTCCATCGTAGGATTTTCTTTAGATCTTTAGAAATGAAATCCTAACACAGCATAGTTTTACAGTCCCCACAGTTACAGCATCATAGTCCTACATATTTCTCTTGCAGCAGATAAAATTATTCTTTTGGAGACTGGAGACATATTTCACCATGAGTGTTTTATCTGTGGGAACTGTTTGGGTTTTTTTTTTCCTACATTCAAACTTTTTTTCCAAGTAAAATAAAATCATCTCCCTCAGTCTTTCCTCTTGTTATTACCCAAATGAAAGATAGCAGATTGGGGAAAATTGCCAATCTCTTGTCTAAACTATGGCAATTTCTACATGTCTGGTGGTTCCTTTTCAGCCAGTCAGAACATTACAGTGACAAGATATTCTTCTTAACAAGAAAGCAAAACCAAAAGAGAGATCTGGGGGAGAGAAGGACAAAGCAAAAGGAATTTCTCAGCATCCGAATCTTAAAAGACCACCATAACAATCCTTGTACTTCTTTCTCAATGTTCATAGGCTATTGCTACAAGGTGGACAGAAGAAGTCAACTAAGATTGTTGGTTAGAACAGTTTTAGGCAAAGGAGTAAAGAAATCCAATATTTCAGTTATAATATCAGGGTCAGGGTCAGTCTATAGAACATTCAGAACAATGACTTTCTTTTCCATAACAGAAAAAAAATATTGTTGAAAATGACTTTTAACTTTTTTAAACTTGCCTTTCATAGATTTACAACTGATTCAGCACAGCATTTATTAACAGTAGTTATTATGGCAGTGTCCATTTTTCTAGACATTCCCAGTCAATATTCACTAAAAATCCTCATTGGATTGTTTCAAGTATTCTAAGAAATGATAATAAGGCCCAAGCCTCATGTAACTGGAGCTGGGTATCATTTCTCTGTGCGTATTTCTAATTGTGAGGCTCTTCAAACCTGGAATGATAGAAGAGGTGCTCATAACTGCATTAAGAAAACAGCCTCTCCTCACCCCCAGTTTGTCTTAGCTCAGATTTGAGAGTGTGGCTTTTATCTGCCCACGCTGTGCGATCAATCCATAACTTACCTATTTAGGTAAATGTGGAATATGGCAGGCTGCAACCGGTTTGCTGCAATGTCTGAGACCAGGACCTTTCAGGTTCCACTGAGTGTGATTTTTCTCTCTAGTCCTTCCCAAGGAAACAGGAGAATAATGGGTGGGAGCAGGGTCTTGCAGGCCAATAGCTCAGAGAATCTGCTTCATTTCATTTACTTCTTCATACTTTTTTCATTTGCTTCAAAAACGCTCAGCAAGTCAATCCCTAAACTTCTGACTTCTTATCATAAACATGTCTCCACCATAGGAAGGTTCTAAGGATTAATCAAGATGTCATTTACAAAGGGCTTGTCATGATGCCTGGCATGTTGAATGGTTCCTAGGTAATATTTTAAAGGCCTTAAGGAGTTATCTAAAACAATGACCTTTCCAAATTCCTGAAATAATATATCTCAACAGCTCCCAGGCTTAACAAGAATTCTGTTCATATTTTCCTTAATGTAATATTGTCATCATCTGGATCATGGCAATCATGTAGGACTATGATTTCTTAGGCCATGTGCTATAGAAGTTTATGTTCCCCCAAAACTCATATGCTGAGATCCTAACACCAAGGTGGTGGTATTAGGAGGTAGGGCCTTCCAAAGATGCTTAGGTCATGAGGGAAAAATTCTCAGGACAGAATTAGGATCTTTATTTTACTTAGGTTTTGGATTGCTATGACAAAAAAAAAAAAAAACAGCAAAACAACTTAAAGGCCGGGTGCAGTGGTGCTTTCCTTTAATCCCAGCAGCTCGGGATGCTGAGGCAGGAGGATTGCGAATTCAAAGCCAGCCTCAGCAAAAGCAAAGCACTAAGAAACTCAGTAAGACTCTGTCTCTTAATAAAATATATAATAAGGCTGGGGATGTGGCTCAGTGGTCATGTGCCCCTGAGTTCAAACCACCCCACCAAAAAAAATACTTAGAGTGACAGTTTATTTGGGTTCATGGTTTCAGAGGTCTCAATCCATAGATGGTTGACTCCATAGCTCTGGGCCCAAAATGAGGCAGAACATAACAGGAGAATGTCCCAGAGGAGAGCTGCTCAGATCATGGCAGAGACAGGAATCAAAGCAAAAGAGAGAGGGGAAGATGTACCCTTCCAGAACATTCCCCAGTGACCCTCCTACTCCAGTCATGCCCTACCTGCCTACAGTTACCACCAAGTCAGTCCACTCAAAGTAGAATGGACTGATTAAGATACAGTTTTCATTATCTGAACAATTTACCACTGAATATTTCTGCAGTAATAGGAGATTTGGGGGAACACTTCAGGTCCAAACCATAACATGCTTTTTTCTTGGAGACCCAGAGAGACAGTTTGCATCCTCCATCATGTAAGGACACAGGGAGAGGCCCCATGTGTGGACCAGGAAGAGAGCCTTGACCTGATGCTAAATTCACCAGATGCTAGCAGCTTGATCTTATAGGCTCCCAGCCCCCCAGAACTATGGGAAACACATTTCTGTTGCCACTAAGTCACAGGGTCCATGTGATTTGGCTATAATAGCCCCCAACAGATTAAGGCACTTGCTCTTCCCTTGTTTTTGTGTTTGTGAGAGGTGTATTCCAAATTCCTTTGCAGAAGATCTCACAGAGATGTCATAGTCCTCCAAGCAGAGAGATGAGGTGGGAGAACTGAGTCATCACCCAGTACTGTGGAGCATGAGCAAGCCTACTCAACACCTGCACAGCAGGAGAGAGCCCCTGGCTCAGGCTGCAAGGTAAGCAGCTCAGGTCCACACCTGCAGCAGTTCATTGGAAGTGAGCACAGCAGAAAAGATTAAATGATGACATTTTTCATTAGATGCTATTTTTATGCTTTGCCATTAGATTTGGGAACCACTTTTGCATTAATTGATTCATCAAAATAATTCATCACAGATTTCAAATAAAGTCATAATTAGAAAGGAACATTTAAACTCATAACTAAAACTGGAAGGACACTTATGCTACATCATGCTATGTGCAGGGCATCCTTCTAAAACACCTCACTAATTTCTGTAAATGTGTCACATCCTCTAATTCTTACTCCAACCCTCAAAGGCAAGTGCTAGCATTTTATCCTTATTTTACAGATTAGGAGAGCGGGAGACAGAGAAGCAGAGTAACACACAGGGCCATGTAAGCCCATGTGGCCACCTCAGGCTTTAACATCAACAATTTTATCCACATGTAGTGGGTATTTCACTGTGACAGTTACTCAGGTGACAGGCCATCCTCAGGAAAGTTGTATAACAGTCTGACAAGAGGAAACCATAAGCCCATTTCTAAGTCCATTGTAGGCAATTTAGGTTCAGGGAAAAAAAACACTCATCAAATTAAATTAAAAGTGAATGTTATTGGTTTCATGGTTTAGTTTGTATGTAATTTACAAATATGCAAAAGATTACTTCAATAAGGAAATAAAGGTTCTGAAAAAAAAAGAAATCCTTGAAATGAAAGAAACAATAAACCAAATTGACAACTCAATAGAAAATACCACCCACAGATTAGATGACTTGGAAGACAGAACCTCAGACAAGGAAGACAAAATATATAATCTTGAAAGCAAAGTTGACCACACAGTGAAAATCATAAGTAGTCAAAAACAGAACATTCAAGAATTATGGGATAACATAAAAAAGATCAAATTTAAGAATTATTGGGAAAGAGGAGGGCTAGAGTTAATAGAGTTACAAAACAATGAACAATCTATTTAATGAAATGATAACAATTTTCTAAACATGAAGAATGAATTGGAAAATCAAATACAAGAGGCTTATAGGATGCCAAATGTGAAAAATCACAACAGATCTATACCAAGGCATATTATATTGCAAATGCTTAGCATACAGAATAAAGAGAGAACTTTAAAAGCCACAAGAGAAAGCATTAATTTCTAGGATATGTAAAGAACTCAAAAAACTTAACACCAAAACCACAAATAATCCAATCAATAAATGGGCTAAGGAACTGATATACAATCTATCAACAAATATATGAAAAAAATGTTCAACATCCCTAGCAATTAGGGAAATGCAAATCAAAACTACTTTAAGATTTCATCTCACTTCAGTTAGAATGGCAGCTATGAAGGATATAAGCAACAATAAATGTTGGTGAGGATATGGAGAAAAAGGTCCATTCATATATTGCTAGTGGGACTGCAAATTGGTGCAGCCACTATGGAAAGCAGTATGGAAATTCCTTGGGAAATTGGGAATGGAACCACTATTTGACCCAGCTATCCCATTCCTTGGTCTATACCCAAAAAACTTAAAAACAGCATACTACAATGATGCAGCCACATCAATGTTTATATCAGCACAATTCAGAATAGCTAAACTGTGGAACCAACGTAGATGTCCTTCAGAGGATGAATGGATAAAGAAAATGTGGTATATATACACAATGGAATATTACTCAGTATTAAAGGAGAATAAAATCATGGCAGTTGCAGGTAAATGGATGGAGTTGAAGAATATAATGCTATGTGAAGTTAGCCAATTCCCAAAAACCAAATGAGAAATCTTTTCTCTGATATGTGGATGCTGATCCATAATGGGGATGGGAGGAAGCATGAAGGAATAGACGGATTCTAGCTAGGGCAAACGGGAGAGAGGGGAAAGGAGGAAGTATGGGGTAGGAAAGGCAGTGGAATGATATGAACATCATTTCTCTAAATACGTGTATAAAGACATGAATGGTGTGACTCTACATTGTATACAACCAGAGATATGCATAATTGTGCTCTATATGTATACTATGAATTGAAATGCATTCTGCTGTCATGTATAATAAATTAGAATAAATAAACTTTAAAAAATAATGAAACTTTAAAATCCCAGAGAACCTACAAATCAAACCTAATGTAAATTCTCATTACCTGTAAATAAAATAGCCAATTGACAGCAAACTCACAAATAAAGAGGGAGATCAGAGCCCTATCTGGAATGAAAATCATACTATAATAGACAGATTAAAGTATTATAGAAAAATGATGTCTATAATTCTACAAAAATATACACAATTTAGTGCTTACAATTTATTACCCATTTAATTATCGACAAAGTAAATGTACTGACATACTTAACCACTTCAACAAATCAGAAAACTATAATAGTTATACATGATATATTCACATAATTTTAAAATATAAAGGATAAATCCTTATCCAATCATACTTTTCTAATGTTGACCGATAAAGAGTGAAAATAATAATAGAGCAAAAATCAAGAGTGGCACACACCTATAATCCCAACAGCTGGGGAAGCTGAGGCAGGAGGACTGCGAGTTTAAACCCAACCTCAGCAACAGTGAGGCACTAAGCAACTCAGTAAGTTGTCTCTAAATAAATACAAAAAATAGGGCTTGGAATGTGGGTCAGCTGTTGAGTGCCCCTGAGTTCAATCTCCAGTTTAAAAAAAAAAAAATCATAGACACAATTGGTAAGACAATTAAGGAAAGTCTAATAAAGATAACTTTAAAAGTATTGAACACTAATAATTTCTTAAAAGAGTATTCTAATTTTTAACTTCACATATTCATTCAAAGCTATACAAGTGACAAGAAGAGATGTTGTCATATGTGTTCTAAAGTCTCTCTGTACCTGGAAATACAGGCTTTATATGGGAACAGAAACAGCTTTACTGACTAGCATAATGACTATCTTCAACACAGGGAGAATTAATCTGCTTACCAATTAAAATTTAAAACCTAAACTGTCATGAGCAACTTCAAATATGTCTTAAGGCATTCTTTCTTGATTTCAAGTTCTGTAGTCAGTCTTCATTTTTACTCTCTAAACTCCCTTTTTGGCAAAAGCCTTAAGCATGCCTGGACACCATGATTTTTCTTTCTTAGGCATAGCACAATTCTCTCAAATAGGATATAATGTTAGTATAAGAGGAAGACAACCATTGTTCTCTGAAATCTCATTATCCAGTTTCAAAAACAGGAACAACCCCTTTATCCTTCCATTGAAAGTAAAATCCCAAAGGTGCACATGTTCAGTGAATCAGTTCCAGATGACAGCCATCTTTTCCCCTCTAAAGACTGGGCAGGTCATATTTGCCTTCAGCTTTAGTTTTGATTTAGATGATATTTTTTCATTGTTGAATATTACTACATCAGGGGGAAAAAGTAAGGAACCTCGTATCACTCAGGCTAGAGCAAATCCAGGTACAGAGGATCACATCTTCAGCCAAATAGGTGGTTGATTATTATGCAAACGTTGTTTAAAAATGCTTTTCTCTCCTTTTGTCATAAAGCAATTCATTTTGTATTGCAAATGAGAAACATTTCAAGATGTCAGGGAAGTGCTTCTTCTCTGTAAAGGAAAAGCACTATCCACCTAAATGTGTCCTGTTCCAACCCTTGGCAGGAAATGACCAGGTTATCAGTACAAAAAGGTCAGAGAAGAAAGAAAATGACTCCATGCAATCAGTCACCAATTATAGTTTATCAGCAGGAGAACAGATGTGAAATGAGTTTCTTTTGATTACTATTCTTTGTATATAACCCAGTGAGACTGAACTTAAATAAAACCCCTGCTATGCCATTCCCCTGCAACAGTTCAGCTGTTTAGTGATATGATCATTAGAAGACATATTTTAAAAGGTTTGCAATTTTTTTTAATCAGACATATTTGTTTCTCTATGTTGTGAATCAAAGCTCAGGTTTTTATTTTGTTCTCCTGGCATTATTTCAGGATCTACAAGCTTGTTTCTTTAGTTGGGACATTTTTTTTCTACATATAATGAACTCATAATTGGGAAAATTTGAATTCACCTTGAGTTTGTTGAAAGTAAGAATCAGGACACAACAACCTACTTTCAAGTATACTTTGTCACTAAAGTAGAGTCAGGTATCTTTTTAAAAACAATCTTGATTTATTGTACTAAGAGAGAAGTTTATCTTGTCTTAGACTTGAATACAGCCTACCCAGTCAGATACCAAAAGACAGATTTCCATTTAATGAGGTAACTTTTCTTAAAGCCTAACTGTAGGCCTTATTGAAAGGCTAGTACAGAGTCACCTGGGCAACACAGAGAACTGTTATTCAGAAGTCAAGGAAAGTAGAGTCCTCCAGCTAAGTCTTCTGATCATCCCACTTGCAATAGTGGTGCGAGACTCACAGACTTTCATTTCAGTACTGGATCTGCATCCACAAACAGCAGTGGAGTCCTTTCAGTCTCCAAAGTCAGGGTCTTGATGTATGAACTTCACTGCAAGGTGGTTCCAGACAAGATTTTGACTAAGATATAGATCAGCTATTATTTTAATCACTATACACTTATTTCACACATATTAGAAAAACAGACATAATTAATAGATGGTCATATGGATATTGTAATTTTGTATCAATATTTAAGTAAAATTTAAAGAGAAAAGCAAATAATTCAGGTTACCTTTTGGTATGGCATGAATATTATATAAAACTCAAATGGCTGAGTTTGAGGAAATCATGACCAAAGGTACATGTACTCTACCCTGGGACTGTAAGAAACTCCTGACTTTACATAGTCTCCAGTAAGATAGATACATCTCTATTTGCAGAAAGCTGTCATTCATTATCTCTTTTTAAACTTTTTTTGCTCATTTATTTGTATGTGGTGCTGAGGATCAAACCCAGTGCCTTACATGTGCTAGGCAGGCACTCTACCACTGAACCACAGCCCCAGCCCTATCCTTCATTATTTTGCCACTAATGCCAATATTCCATATCTAATTCCAATTCCATGACTTGCTTACTATGTGACTTCTGAAAGCTTATTCTTCTGAAGGTTGATTACTTTATTGGGAAAATAAAAATAATTCCAACACCTACTTCATGGGGCTGTGTGTTAAGGGATAAATGTAGCAACATAGATTAGGGGTGAATAGAATTTCTATTTATAATGGGCAATTTGACATCACTCAATGTGTCAGGGCATGAGAGTTTACTGTAGAATCCTTTATTTCATATGCCAAGGTTAACACATCCCTTTCATTTGCTTTTCCTTTCCAATTTGTTTAGAGAAGAAGCTAAAATTATCTTTGATCTTATATCACAAAACTTCCTAATCAAAATATGCATAGGAATTACTTCCACTTCCGAGGTGATACGGTAGATATACGTTGATTTAAATGTGTTCCCCGAAAGTTAAGGTGGTTAGAATCTTAATCCCCAAATTCATGTTAGTGGTACTTGGAGATGGGGGTCTTTGGGAGATGATTAGGAATGGATGAAATCATGAGGGTGGGCCCTCATGTGGGTATTTAGTGGCTTTGTAATAGGAGCAAGAGAGACCTTAGCTAGCATGCTTGCTCTGTCCCACTCTGCATGCCCTCCACCATATTATGATGTACCAAGAAGGCCCTCACCAGATGCCAGCACCACATTCGTATACTTCTCAGTCTCTAGAACAATAAATTAAATGAGCTTCTATTCTTTATCAATGGCCCAGTCTATGAATTCGGTTGCGCTAACAGAAAATATACTTTTTGGTATTTCTTTATACCAAAAAGTATATTTTCTCTCCAGTTCTCTGCTGGAGTATTTGGGTGAAAAGTATTTAAAAACTGTTTTTAAATACTTTAAAAATTACAACATTATGGCCACACCTCCAACTAATTAATCAGGATCTTTATGAGTAAGACCTATTCAAGCTTTAATATTTTTAAAGCTTTGCAAGTAATTCCAATGTGTACCCTATCTTTAGAAGCACTGCCATATAGAAAGTCTCTAAAGAATAATAAAAGGGTAATACATTTAGCTGTATCCTATGTGCTAAAGAGTACAGGTAATGGAAAACTAAGAAAAATACACATAATCAGGCAAGGAAGAAACAATATTGATCTTAGAAGAGATGTGTGTCCCCCAAAAAAGCTTTCAGTCACCATATGATCTACAACATAAGCTACTCTGGGTTCAACTAATCCATGATTTTGAGAATTACACAGAAAACCTTCAGGCAAAACTCTAAAGGGAGGATTTGATTGACTCTATGACATGATGATGGATGACTTAGGTTGTATAAAAAATTTGCCAAGTGGGAAAACATACACATACTCACCCTTTGTTTCTATTTTAGGTTTTCCCCTTGAAACTTATAAGAAAGGAAAAATCAAGGTTTAAGATAAATATATAGTTCTATCACATCATAATGCAAGTTGCTGTAGCTTCTAATTTTTCAATTAAAAAACAAGGCAAAAAAGGAAACATTTTTATTCCTCTTGTTTTACTGGCTACAACCTCAGTCATATGTATGTAGAAGACAATACAGGTACAGATACCTCCTATTAAAATGCCTTGGGATTTCAAAGGATGATGAATTTTCTTCAGACAGCAGAGGCTTTTAACCTATTATCTGTGGACTTCAGACAATGCAGACAACTTCGCATTACATACATATGTAAATTTTAGAAAATAATGAAACCAGAGCTTTGATCCATAGAGAAAGCACATGTTGATCTAAAAGGGTGAAGAACAGTGACCTGGAAACAAGCTTATCTAAGAATATATTTCTTAATAGGGAAATAATGTCCCCAGAGTGTGGAGATTAGGTCTTAGGTCACAAGAATGCTTTTGTAGCAAACTGACTGCTATGTTAACCAAACCCACAAAACAGCTCTTATTACCTACTTGTGTGAGTTCCACTTGATGTATTGACAAATCTTTCTGCCTCAATGGCAGGGCATATTTGAGGGATGAGGACAGATCATCAGCTATTCTTACTGAGTACCCCCCTGTGTACTCAGTAATACTCTGCTGGAGTATTTGGATGAAAAGTCAGAAGTCGCAAAATCAGAACTTTTCAGACCAATTTTAAGGGAGTAAGTGTTTAAAAAAGCCTTTTTCAGTCATTTTCCCCACCTGGCTAATTCCTCTCTCAAGTAAATGGAAAATATATCACAATGAGGATAGAACCAGGTTATAAAGTGGGTTGCTCCGATTCCACTGAGCTCAGAGGGGTCAGAGGCAAGTACATACATAAGGAATGTGAGTGCTGGAGAGGACCACAGAGATTGGCAGCTAGTGAGGAAATGAACTCCAGAGTTTTGGAAGAAAAGTTGAAAAAATTAAGCCAGGCTTGAAAGGAAAATATGAAAATGTATTTTTGTTATCCATAAAATTCAAAAGAAGAGAAAGTTACAAATTTTTTTTTGTAATCCTCAAGCTACAAAAAGATTCTTTCCATATTAGAAAGATCATGGGTTGCAGGGTCAAACTTGCATTTATTATTCTGGTCACAGGAGCTTCCATAACAAATACATCTCTGCATCAACATGGCTTTTCCATTTCCTGGTAAATTTCCTCTCTCTCATCCCCAAGTTCTCTGATTGGTTAAATAAATAAAATAATTAACTGAATGTATGCATGGTTTATTGGCATTAGCTGTCTCTATGCAAGGAGTATTAAAGCAATTTATGCTTTTCAGCCATAAAATATTCTCCAGCATTAACACTGTCCTTACTTATATATTTGTTTTGGTTCTTTTCTCAACTCCCTTTTGGAAACTATTTTTTAAAATTTTACTGAGATGCCCAACAGTAAATTCATGGGACTGTGTCACCAATACTGAGATTTAGAAAAGGAAAATCATGTTAAATGGGAATATTAAGTAAATTTCTAGGCTGATGACCTAGGATAATAATAGGTTTGATAAAAGCAACTGAAGACAGACAAACATTATAGTTCTTAAGTGGTTACAATGACAAATGTACCAGACAGAGATTTAAAGAATTATTTGGATCTGTGGCTTTATGATGTTGCCTGGTAAATTACAAGGCAAAGATTAAATGACTTTACTCCTTGAGAATCACAGAGGCAATGTCTGAGATTTAGTTAAAAGAATCAAGGATGATCTTACAAAAACAGGCTGAAAGTATCCAAAATAAAATAAATTATGATGTAGGCCAAGATTAAATGTATTGGGGGACAATATATTGGGCAAATGAGAATAAGACCTATCCATTTATTTTTGGAACTCCTTAGTCACTACAGATGGTGATAGATTGCGATATATCGAGATCTACAGCTTCAAAAACAATGATCTAGGACAGTGGTCCTCAAGGATTCTCCTGAACAAGTAATATCAGTATCATCTTGGTACCTTCTTGAAGTACAAATTCTCAGGCCCTACCACAGACTCACTGAATTTGAAATTCTTGGGGTAAGGTGTTTGAAATTCATGTTTGAATATGCTCTCCAAGTGATTCTGATATTTCCTAAAGCTGAGAACCCAGGGTCTACAAAAATCTAAAACACTTCTCCATTTTTAATTCATTTTTTTCAGCTTTAGATTAATGTGTCTAAACATTAATCTGATCATTGCCTGGTTCTGACCTCCAAAGACTTCCCCTTCCCTGCATTCTTTAAAGGACAATCCAACCTCCCTGGCCTGCCTTCCAAGCCCTTTCATCGAGCTCCATCTCAACTTTCAAGACACAACTCTTGCCTAACCTCATCAACTACCCTGCCTTTCAGGCATCACCAACATCCTTGTTATTCCTTCTATATCTAAATCCTCTTAGTTACTACAGCCTGGGGTTTCTCTCCCTGGCCTGGACAACAACAGGAAGAATTCATACACAGTCATAGACTTGTGATTCCACAGACTGTCCCCACTCCAAGTTCTCTCACTTATCTCTGTCATCCCCTTCACAAACTAAGGCTGAATCAACTACCCTGATACATTAAACTGAGCCAAAAGGAAAAAGTTCCAGAAAACCTCCCCAGTCATCTGCTTACTTTAAGTAAGACCTTCAGATGAAAGGGCTGCTGTTCCTCTGCTGATCTATCCATGACTCAACAAGTGGAAATTTCAAATTCTTTAGGCAGTGATAGTGATAAAGGTAGTGATAGAAAGCGAGGAAGACCTGAAGCTCCAAACATGATCTTTTGGATATGATCTTGGCAGCAGAGTACCAGTGCATTCATCATATCCCCTCAACTAGCTGGTACAGTTCTAATTTAAAAAATCTTTTCCACTACTTCCCTAAATTGTCCAATTTAATGTTTTTTATACAAAACATATCCTAGACCTCTAATGACACTTAGAAAAGGTATTAAGATCCTTTGAGCCATTGTGTTATAATTTTTCATTTGGAAATATCTACAAAGGTCATTTTCCCAACATATAAATCATTTTGAACCACATCAGAGAGCTACATAATTTCAGAATTAGAAAAGCAATTCAGACATCTTAAATTCTCCAAAAAAAAACAACCTCCCCATGACCTTTCTAAAGATTAGACACAATGTGGACTGAATAAATCTTACAAGTGGCTGACCAATACTGAATATGGTAAAAGAATAAATTGTTAGTCTGCAACTATAGAGAAACTGGCACTGAATTCAATGATTTGTATCATTGCATTTCATTTGGCCTCATGTATATAAGGGAGCTTTTTTTCCTATTTCACAATCACTCAGTCAAAATATGCTAAATAAAATTAAGAACTTTACCAAGTACAGCCTACAATTTGTGAGATTTTCTTACAAAGGAAAGCTTCTTTTTGTTGTCATCTGTTTTCCAGGTTATATCAGAAACTTTTGACTATGGATAGAGTTCAGAAAGTAATGTAGCCATGACATATTGTACTGCACAAAAAGGACTATGGATATGTCATGTGTTTAAAGTATTCAACCAACATAGGTAAGGAGATAATACAAGAAGTGGTAGTCTTTTCCTTTGAAGGCATAATGGTTATGGAGTTTAAGGAAGTAAGTCTTCTCCTCTGAAGGCATAATGGTTATGGAGTTTACAGATGTGTGATGTTTATGACCTTCATGCACATAATACCAACACACTTAGCAGCACCCTGATCAAACAAAGAAACAGCCAGCAAGCAAAAGAGTAATTTTACAAAGGCCCAGGATTTTACTCATAGTTTTTTAAAATTATAGATACACCTAATCTTTTGAAAACTCCTTTCCCACCTACATCTCACAAACACCCCAGCTTCTCCTTCATTCTTCTCTCCTACTCTTCTTCAAATTAAATTCACAAGTTTTGCCCACACATGCATTCTTTTATGTGGTATTTTTCCTGATTCTATATCAACAAAAACTCAGAAGATCTAATATGCAAAGCCAAGACTTTTTTGAAGAACGAGGTAAAAGAAGAGAATATACCAGGCCAAACCAAAATCTTAAAAGGTTAGAACATTCAGCTTATTCATTTCCCTCACGTATGGATATATGAAATATCCCAAAGTACAGTGTTCACACCTAACTTGACACTCTTCTTCTTAATTTGATCTGAGACGGGGAGTTTACAAAGTTACAAAATTAAGCTGGTTTTTGCTCACTTTTACTTAAGAGTCAACTTATAAGTCAAATCACTTTTAGAAGTAGTGGGAAATACATTTCCAATTTAGACAATTGAAAACATGCGGCAACCAAAAAATGATGGGGAATTTTTGTGGTAGATACTGCCCCCTTTCCCTCAATGTCTTGCACATGACGGTATTTGTTGAATAAACTTTCAGATTATTTTTTTCCTAAATTTTAAAGGATCCAATGCGTTAAATGTATAAAATGAATTTAGAATATTTCCAAGTTCTACTTGCCTTTCCATAGTTTGTGAATATTAAAAAGGAGATTTCCTCAGACATAAACAAGTGTTCCTGGAGCATCCTTACATTAAGAAGGGCAATGATTATCCATAAAACTTATTAAAAGAGATCAGCTAGAAGTTGCTGAGATACCATCAAAACATGATCTTAGAAAATACATTCTATTGTACTGATTTTTCAGAGAACTCATCCATACCACTATCTTTTACTGCTTTACTCACATATGTATGCCTGCTTTCCTATCCTCCTCACATAGATATAAAATGAATCACTGACATTTATTTGTCCAAAACTGAATATAGAGCTGTTAAAAGGAAAATCTCAAGGCTAAAAATGATTAAAATCAAAAGCATACAATCTTAAGGGAATCCACTTCAACTGATCAGAAGGATAAACTAGGTGATTAATGACCATGGCTTGGACTCTTTCTCTCCTTCCTTTATCTATAACTTAGCCATGTTCATTTTTTCTTAAATATTGGTATGTCAACTTTTTTTTCTAAAACAGAGTCAGATGAAATGTGAATGTCAAATTTTATTTGAGCAATTGAGTTGAGCCTGTGCAGCCTTCTTGATAGGAGAGTAGGATGCTACACTGCCTGCCACTCATTCCTTCAATAGATATGTGCTAAATAACCATGTGTGCCAGGTTCTGTGTTGACTCTGGGACACACAGAAACCAAAGAGACTGTGATATTGAAATTTTCTAACACTTACAGTTTAATGGAAGAATGAAGCCCAGGCCTTATGGGAGAAGTCGGATCCACCACGTCTTTTCTGAACGAAATTTTATTGGAACACAATCATATCTTTTTCCTTGACTTTCGGAGCAGTTGCAGTACAGAACATATAACCCAAAGTGCCTGGAAGATCTAACTTTTGACCCTAAGCAGAGTTTACCAGCCATTTAACTAGAAAATAAACAGACACTTTACAAAATAATAAATACATCAATATATGAAAAATATTCAACATATTCAGCAATTATAGAGATGCAAACAAAAACTACACTGAGATTCCATTTCCCTCCAGTCAGAATGGCAATTATCAAGAATACAAGCAAGAATAAATGTTGGAGAGGATGTGGAGGGAAAGGTACACTTCATACATAGCTGGTACGACTTAAAATTGGTGCAACTACTATGGAAACACTACAGAGATTCCGCAGAACACTTGGAATGGAACCACCATTTGACCCAGTCATCCCACTCCTTGGCTTATACCTAAAGGACTTAAAATTGACACATTACAGTAACACAGCCACATCAATGTTTATAGCAGCTCAACTCACAATAGCTAAACTATGGGATCAATCTTGGTGACCTTCAACAGATGAATTAATAGAAAAAAATGTGGAACACACACATACTCACACGATGGGATATTACTCAGCCTTAAAGAAGGGTGGAATATGGCATTTGCTGGTAAAGGGATAGGGCTGGAGAATATCATGCTAAATGAAATAAACCAACTTCTAAAACCAAAGGCTGAATGTTTTCTCTGATATGTGGATGCTAATTCACAATAATGGGGGATGGGGGACTAGGGAAGAATAGAGTTACTGTAGATTAGAGGTAGAGAGGAGAGAAGGGAGAAGAGGGGGTAAGGAGGTATGAAAGATAGTAGAATAAATCAGACATTATTACCCTGTGTACATATATAATTATATGACCGGTGGAAGTCTATATCATGTACAATAAGAAGAATGAGAAATTTATACTATTTAGGATATAAATAAATAAATACTTTAAAAGATAAAAATATGTATATATATTGTTATATTTTGTGCATGTATGCATGTGTAACAACAAATCCCACCCTTATGTACAATCATAATGTGCCAATAAAAATTTAGAAAAAAAAGAAAATTAAGTAAATAAACATATAATTGCAAATGGTGATAAACACTTTGAAAGGGGAAAAAACACTGCTGCAACAGAAGAAAACAAGAGCTGCTTGAATTCCATAATCACTCAGAGGATGATATTTGAAGAGGGATTAAGTGGTGACAGAAGTTGACCATATGAAACACATGAGAAAGGAGCAGGCCAATCAAAGTGAACAATAGTTAAGAATGAAAGTGTCACTGTTCCCTGGAACAGATCACAGAAAGTAAACCTGGGTTCAAATCCTGGTTCCAGCAATTACTAGGGAAAGACCTCAGGTTTTATACAGAACTCCTGTTTTCATATAAACAATACTTTGGGAAAAGACAGGAGTAGAATGGGTAAGTCAATTACAAGTTATTGTAGTAGTCCATTCAAGGAACAATAGTGATGTTCCAGAGGGGTTTGTGGAATGACAAAGAACTAGATGAGTTCAAAGTGTTTTTGGAAGACAGTAACAGTAGAATTTGTCAATGGGTATAAAATAGGAGAAGATGGATAGCAAGGAATCAAGGATGATCCCAGTGTTCTGATTTGATCCATCAGGTAGATTATACTATTATTTTGTGCTATTAAGTAGTATTAAAATTGAGAAGAGTGGGAATAAGAATGTAAGGAAGTAAAGTCAAGTTTTCAGTGTAAGACATTTCAACTTTGAGGTGCTCATGAAGTAACCAAGTAGAGATGTCAAAAGCATGGTTGGATATATAAATCTTAGTGCTTATCACAACAGACTTATGTATGTCTAATATTGAATGGTAGGAAGTTTGCTCATTGCATTCACTCAGTGTATCAGCCAGTTCAGAATGCAACAGTGAAAGAGCATAGCCTTAAAGGCTAAAAATTTGAGGTCCAGTGCTATGAGGTTTGGTTCCAGTGAGAGTTCACCTTCCTGTAAAGGTGACCACCTTCTCTCTGTGTCCTCACATGGTGGAGAAAGAAAGCAAACTCTGCTGGCTCTTATGATGATACTAACCCATGAGATTGAGACCCAAATTTATGACATCATTTAACCTTAAGCACTCACCTACTTCAAATATAGGCACACTGACACAATTAAGTCCACAACACTGAGGGAACCAAACTTATTGAAGCATTAATTTCAGGGTATGCTTCACAATCATGGCAGCAATAGGGAAACAAAGTAGCAAATCCTAGATTAGTTTATACAGCTTGTGCCAAGAAGTTGCACATGCCGATTCTGCTCACATTTTTTTGATCAAAAGACATCATAAAGACATTCTTAACTTCATAGTGAATGAGAAAACATAATCCTGCATGTTCCGGGAAGATGGAGAGAAACTTTTATGAACAGTACTAGTGTATACCGTATTCTTTATGAACATCAAATAGTTGGTTTATTTATAAATGGGAAGACCATTTATAAAAAAATTTGATGATACCCACAAAGGAGAAGTTTCAAAAACATAATCCATAACTAGCATCAAGCTTAAGACCCAGAATCTAGGATGGTGTGGTTTTCAGACAGGCCCTACATGACTCCTATCTAGAGAGAGATACTTCAAGGAGAGTGTATTGATTGCAATGCAATCAATATGCAATGGTGAAAAAGGGTCAGGAAAACCTCAATAAGATCTTCCACTCAGAAGAAATGTAAAAACCCATAAGATAGTTGTCCTTTCAAAACTCCCAAATCAGTGGGTCCAAGATGGCATGGTAGAGGGAGGCTGCATTCTGTATCACCTTGTAACCTGAGATTCAAATAGTGAAAATACTGTTTCTCTGCAAGTTATTAGAGGACCCAACAAGCTGCTCCTCCACAGGAATTCCACCACTGCTACCACCCAGGACACCCAGCCATTGCCCCCACACAGGATGTTCAGCTGCCACTCCCATGTGGGCCCCCATCTACCAACATGGGGCTCCCCTGGTCACCTCCACTTAGGTCATTGCAACTACTGCCATAATTCCCTACACATGGTAGCCTGCACCTGGAAACACTGCATAGCATCTGGAAAGAGCCACCAACCACAACACTGCACAACACTGAGCTGCATCTCTGAACATGCTGCCCAATGCCAACACCTGGCCCTACCCGACCGGGCACCCCATCTCTGAAAGCAGCTTCCTCCATCTTGGGAGGCCTTTGTCACCATCATTAGTTGGGGCAACTCCCAGCTTAAGACATTGGCTGGGGATAGAAGCAACATCAAGGTACTTATAGTCCCCAACTTTCCCCCTCCTCTATAGCCACTAACCTGGCACAGTGCTTGCAACTATGCAGATGGGCTACAGCTTGAAAAGCCTGGCTCTGAACTTCCCAGTACAAAACAGCTCTCTGCAACAGGTGTCCAGCTGAGAAAGGAAAAATTTTAAATTAACAAAGTTTTACATTACATATATAACAGAGTTTATTTGATTGTTCAAGAGTGTCTAACATACAGTCTTGCACACATCAAGTATTTTACAAATGCCTATTAGATTTAATTCTAACTTAGCTTTAGAAAGATGGAGGTAGAGTTAATTCAAAGAGTCTAGGTGGAAGAAGAAATAATTGTATTCTGATGAACGTAAGTACCTTTCATATAATGATTTGCAAAAATAAAAGAGCTCAGATTTTATTTCATTCAATCACTATCTCTTGCTTAAACCCGACAACTTAACCCCTTTCCTATTTAATGTCTCCTATGATGAGAAACTCCTCATCTCTAGCTTCTCTTTGCCATTTCTAGAAATACTTTGCTATCTGACAAGAAAACAGTAACGGAATTGAAGTTTTCAGCACCTAGGGAGAATGGCTGAAAAGAAATCATTAACTGGCACAAGTTCAAAATTGGGAGTTAATATTTGTAGGTGAAAATTTTGTGATTTATTTTACTTCTGTTTTCGCCTCCCTTAAGAAGGAAATAAATTAGTGCAATGCAGTTCAAATCAATGTTAATTCTAGGTACACCGAAGGACACAGAAACAAATTATAGAAGCATATTTTCATATCATTAACTAAGGAAGGAAAAATGATTTTTAGATTCAACGTAATTAATATCAATATAGAGAGTTGTTCCATATATTAAATGAATTTATGCTTCCTTAGGAAGCCAAACTCCCATATCCCAACAATTAGGTTCTTGTTTTGTAAGTGCTCTTAATTAAACCACTATTCATAAACAGGACATTAATTTCCTGCAATTATACACAACCTAATAGAAGAACATTTGCAAGGTAAAAACTTCTCCCTTAGTAGAGCATTATCAGAGGTTGTGCATGGGGTGGGAGGACAAACTACAAAATTACCAGTCTGCCTTGCATTTTTCTTCTCAGTGCACTGACCTGCTTTTCATGATACTAATGAAATGCACCAGAAAAACTGAAAACTCCCCAGATGCTGTCTTTTTCACCTAACTTTTTTTTCACCTGAGGCTAGTACCTGGTGCCAGGAAGGGCAGCAATACTGCAAGAAAGGCACTTTCCAGTGCAGTCCAGCACCCTATCTTCAGTGCAACAGGCCCTCCAGATGTTATCCCAATGGGAGACTGCAATACAAATTTTGTAAGCTTGAGTTGCAAATGGCTATTTCGGCCTGATCATTTGATAAGAATTCATCTTCAATTATCTCCTCACAAACCATCACAGTAAGCAACTAGTAAATCCACCAGGCCACTATGCTGACATATGAATAAAAACTTTCAAATATACACAAAAACGAAACTCCTCAACTCCTTCTGTGGCTTCCCTACGTACCATCTCAGTTTTGCCATGTGAGAACCCAAGATACATGCCTGCACCTGTTAAAGACATAGCTGATGATCTCAGAGGGAAAAGTGTGGATTAGCCTTCCTAACAAGGGTGTTGTTGGTAGAAAAATCAAGTTTCATGTGTACTGTCAGAAAGTTGCACTGGACCAGTAATGACAATTAACAAGACTTCAAGGTACCTAATTGTAAACAAATTAACTGATGTTTCTGTAAGGATTACTTCACTTTAAGAAGATATCACGTTTTAAAGAAGGGGATAATAAACTGTATGCCTTCTTCTATTAGTTTACCTCTTTCATGATTCTTAATTAGATAATAGTAATGTTGACAGCAAGGGTATTACTGCACCACAGCCTAGTCTGGCTTTTAAAAATGGGATTTTTGATAACAAGAGAACCACACAAGAGAATGTAGATATATTGTGAATCTCCATCATCTCTAGTAGAATAAAAAAATTTTCTATGGATAATTAAGATCCTGATGATGTTAATCTTTGGCTTTTAGAATTAAAAAAAAACATTTTTCTTATTATTACTAATGACTTAAGAGTTTTATAGATTTTGATTTTAACGGAGAGCATTTCTTAAAGCATCTACAGTAGCCATTTTAAAAAGTCTCCTGCATTATAAGCTATAAGGGGGCTGCACTGCTCAGAGCCTTCTTCAAGAGAACCTGCTGCGGGGTGGAAGGAGGGGGCTGGGGTTGTGGATCAATTGTAGAGCCCTTGCCTAGCATGTATGAGGCCTTGAGTTCAATCCTTATCACCACATAAAAAAAAGTATTTTTTATCGTGTCCATCTACATCTAAAAAATATCTTTAAAAATGTTTGAAAGAGAGACAGAGGGGAGACAGAAAGAGAGAGAACCTGCCATGAGGAGTGCAGTCAACTGGCAGCCTTCAGTAGCCACAGCCCTGCATTCATTTCATATGCATTTTAAGGGCAGCTTCTCCCCAGGCAGCTCCCAGCCAGCAGGGTACTAGAGTCAGAGGATTTCTGACCCACTTGGGTCTCTGCTAACAGGCAGTCTTGCAGACTTAGTTGGCCAGAAGTTTCTTGCAGCTGGGCTGCAGACCAACATATATGTCCTACTCTGTGCTTTTCCTTGCCTTTCTCCTTTCACAGGGACCAAACCTATACTGTGTTCTGAGTGTTCTCTACTGCCTCTTCTTGCTCCCTCCTCTCACTATCTTTCACAGATATTTTCTCCAATTAAAATCTGGCATTTCTAATGCCATTTGTTTCTTGGAAGGCCCAAGTGGACACTTTTGAGCCCTAATTGTGTGTGTGTGTGTGTGTGTGTGTGTGTGTGTGTGTGTGCGTGTGTGTGTGTGTTTTAATCTAAATCGTTACTGATTTTAATCTTTAAACTTGTTGCACTTGAATTGTTTCACCTGTGAAACACTGGACATTAAATCAAGATATTGAGACTTACTAGAATTTCTTGTCTTACACAAATGGGGTGACTCTATGTTGTGTCCAACCAGAGATATGAAAAATTGTGCTATATATGTGTAATATGAATTTAAATGCATTCTGCTATCATATATAACAAATTAGAATACATTTTTAAAAATATATAAAAAAGAATTTCTTCTCTTTTAACTGACTATATGTTGGGTTATTAGTCATTCAAGTGAAACAAGAATGAATAAAATGTTCCTTTGAGTGGAGTTCTTCCTTCCATTGGAACAGGTGGTTCATTGTTTTTAACTCCTACTGGCATCATGCATGAGCTTTAAATTCATGAATGTCTCTTTCTGAATGGTTCTGTATGAATGAAAGACTGTAATTTTTTGTAGTTTAGTCCTTGCTATTGTGTATGAAAGAACCAGAAAATAAAAGAATAGCAGGAGCTCAATCCCCCAAAAAACTTTGACAGGCCTCTTTTTTGTTTAATTTTTAAAAATTTATTTGTTCTAATCGGCTACACTTGACAGCAGAATGCTCTTTGATTCATTGTACACAAATTGAGCACAATTTTTCACTTCTCTGGTTGTACACAAAGTAGGGTCACATCATTTATGCAATCATACATGTACCTAGGGTAATGATGTCCATCTCATTCCATCATCTTTCCTATCCCTATTCCCCCTCCCTTCCATTCCCTTTGCCCAATCCAAAGTTTCTCCACTCATTCCATGACCCCTACTATAGATTAGCATCCACTTATCAGAGAAAACACTTGACCTTTGGTTTGGGGGGATTGGCTTACTTTGCCTAGCATGACATTCTCCAACTCCATTAATTTACCTACAAATGCCATCATTTTATTCTCTTTTATTGATGAGTGATATTCCATTGTGTATATATACCACAGTTTTTTATCCATTCATCTACTGAAGGGCATCTAGGTTGGTTCCACAGATTGTCTATTGTGAATTGTGCTGCTATAAATATTGTTGTGGCTGCTTTACTGTAGTATGCTACTTTTAAGTCCTTTGACTTTATAATATTGGATTAGGCTTTGACTTCATTAACAAGGCTCCTAAAGCACAAGAAACAAAATTAAGAATCAATAAATGGGATGGATTCAAACCAAAAAGCTTCTTCTCAGCAAAAGAAATAATGAAGTGAGGCAACAGTCTACATTTTGGGAGCAAATTTTTGCCACACACACATCATATAGAGCCCTAATCTCCAGTGTTCCATATATAAAGAACTCAAAATTTTAGCACAAAAAAAAAAAAAACACAAACAACTCAATCAATAAATGGCCTAAGGAACTGAACAGACACTTCTTAGAAAAAGATGCACAATCATTTAACAGATATATCAAAAATGTTCAACATCTCTAGTAATTAGAGAAATGCAAATCAAAACTACTCTAATATTTCATCTCACTTCAGTCACAATGGCAGTTATCAAGAATATAAGCAACAATAAGTGTTGGTGAGGATGTGGAGGAAAAGGTACACTCAGACATTGCTGGTAGGACAGGCCTTTAAATGGTAAATGCTTCTAGCCTCTTGAAAGTACTATCCAAGGGGCCAGGGTTATAGCTCAGTAGTAGAACCCTTGCCTAGGATGTATGAGGCACTGAGTTTGATTCTTAGCACTGCACATAAATAAAATTCCATGAACTATATACATATATATACTGTCCAATGTAAACTCCAAACGTGCTTAATATTGTTCCTTATCCAATGGAAATGTAAATATCCTACAAACACCCTACTATATAACTTAACTCTTAAATTTGAGTGTTTCCAAATAACATTTCAGAATTACCTCGGACAACTTTATGAGTATTTTCTATTATTTTTTGAATCAAGCTGTATAGAAGACATTCAGAGGGAAAAATCTTCTTAACAACTTAAACTTACTCAATGCCCACATATACTCAACCCCAGACAATCCCTGGGCTGTGGATATCCTACATCATTCTAGATTATTTCCGTAGCAGTCTTGATAACTTAGCAGTCTTGATAACTTCTTCTAAGTGTTTCCAGAGAACTTATTTTGCCTGGAAGACTTTTTTCAGTCTTATACACCTGTAAATATATTTTCTGCCATCATGTTAATGATAGTTTTGTTGGATATGCAATTCTAAATTCAAAGTTGTTTTCTTCAACATTTTAGAAATTGTTACAGTGAGATCACTGTCGAGATGGCAGCCTCATTCTTGTCTATTTTTTATAGGTATTCTACACATTCCTTCTGGAAACCTGTAGTATTTTCTATTCTGTTTGCCTTATTTAAGTGAACAGTATGTGGCTTTTTCCTTCTCTCTCCTGTGTTACACTCTATGAGATGGTTCCATCTGTCTTCCATTCCCTTGGCACTTCTATTATATATTCTACCCCTTAATTCTTTCTATATTTTTTGAGAGTTTCTCTGAAAATATCCATTCTGCTATTTAGTTTACATTTTTCCTTCTTTATTTTTATTTTCACCATTCCATTTACCATCTCCAATGCTTCTTCTTGGCTTACCCTTTCAATACTTCTTCCTGCTTTCTTTTAGTAATCTTTTTAGAATTAATAACATAATCTCTGGAGTATATGATAAAAATAGTCAATATCCTGAAAGATTCAAATTTGCTATGATGCTTAGATTCTATTTATACTTATTTAATTTGTCTTATGTATGCTAATTTTGTTGAGTGTATCAGAAACCTCAGGATAGGTCAAAGCCTTGTCAAAGAGCCGAGTCACACTCTAGGACTCTTTACCCATGTGTCATTCTGGATTTAAACACTCCACTCTTCACAGGCAAATCTGCTTCATATTATACAACCCTATGTGGCAGTGTCTTTCCATTTTTCTCTTTCCATTTTAACTGCTCAATCTCATGGATATGAAGGGAGGAATGTAAAAGAGAAGTTTGTCGGAGTCTGATTAGTAACCTTCTCTATGATTATTTGCTCTTCATCCATCCAAGCCCTTCAATTATTCCCTAATGTGCCGTTACAGTCCCTGAAACACTGAACTGTTGCTGCTGTTTATCTGTCCTATACTGGTCATGGTGAAAATAAGGCAATTGAGAGAAAACTGGAACAAACAAAGCTATAACAAGAGAAATTTTTCTTCCTCACAAACTTATGAGCACACAAGAATGAAATGATAGTGATCAGAGAAAGATACTGAGCCAAAAGATACTTGCCTGGCACACTGAGGAATTGGTAAAAGAGACCTTAAGAATTTGGCCTGGAAAAATTCAACGAGGCTCCAAGGGACTTTGATGTTTATCTCTCTGGTATACCAAGATGAGGGAGAGATGGGGTGGATTGGATAGTATGGTGCTCTTGCAAGTATCCTGCAATATACTCCAATTTTAAAAAGATGGAAGATATAATTTACTTGTCAATGGTCATTTTCTAGACTGTGGTTCTATTTCCCAGTTCACCACCAAGTTTCTAAATATAACCTCAAGCTTGACTTACCTTTATCTCCAATAAAGTATTCTGACAGTCCTTCATCAACAGAAAGCTGGTGGCAACTCACCCTTGAGACTTCCAGTGTGCTATTGATCTCTTCGATAAGTAGTCACTTCTCCCTTGTGCTCTCTGGCAAACCACATTAATTCATACAATAGGAATATTGACACTCCGCTGTCAAAGAAAACCTTGACAGGAAAGATCTAAAATGTTCTGATAAATCCACATTCTGCTGGCCAAAATGGTGTTCCAATTTTACCACTCACCTGCCATGCAGTGAGGACAAATATATTTAATATCTTTGGGCTTCAGTTTCCTAATCAATAAAAATGAAGATGTCCTTCTACTTCTAGCAGTATAGAATTTACTCCCTCTGTTATAAAACTAATTGTCAAGGAAGTTTTGTACCCGTACCTTGATCTTCATGGCTTTTATCTTCCTCATCACTAAGATTTGCCCTCCTCATTCCCTTTCACATTTGCCCTCCTCATTCCCTTTCACACATGCCACAACTTGACAAACTTACAACTTATCTCCAACCAGTTTAAACATGAAAGTTTGCCTTATCCATAAGTAGTTTCAACTGGAAAGTTAGGCCAGGTTTTTCTACTTCAGAATATCTCCTTAATCTGATTATCACCAAGAAAAAATAAAATAAAAATTCACCTTTAGACAGTCATCCCTCTGTTTTGTTATAATTGGATTAGAGCAAGAAAAGGGTAAAAGTAAGAAATGGTCTTGAGGTACATACTTTGGTAATTAACCACAGGTTCACTGTGTACTCAACCAGAAATTTCTAAATGATAAATTGGCCTGTTAATAAATGCTTTGCAAATAGCAGTTTATTCAGTGACTAAATATTCCTACATTTATGACCACAGTTAATTTATAGCTTCTGAGCCATGGGAAAGGAGAGAAATGTTGTGAAACAGCTGAAATCATTTTGGTGTAGCCCCAGCACATAATAGAAGGTAGAAGTGGTAAGAAGTGCCATTGGAGGCATAAGCCCAGGCTAGACCATGAAAGACCTTGAAAACCACCCTAGGAGGCCTGCAGGCAGTGTAAAATCACCAAGAGATTACAGGTTGCAGGTATATAATGAGCATAATTGTAATTTCAGTATAGAATCTATATTTGAGAGGAAACAACTGTGGTTAGGAATCCTATTAGGAGGTGATATATTCCAGGCAAGTGGTAATTGTGCCCTGGATTAAGTAGATGGACAGAAGTAAGCCCATTTGTGAGTAAGAAAAAAAAAGTAAGACAATGTTGTTATTATAATTTGTTTAGAGAAAGGAAAAGAGAAAAATCAAAGAACTCACCCAATTTTCTGGCATGAGTGAATGTGATGTCACTGATAAGTCACACAGAGGAAGAAATAACAGATGAAAGTTTGTGGTCAGTTGAGATTTGGGCATTCAAAAGTAAAGATGTCCTTTAAGAGCAACCACAAGGACTTTTGCAAAGTTTTTACTAGTCCAATCAACAGTATTGTCCGGAGTGGTCTCTCTCCCTGAGATGAATGTGAGCATGTTCACCGATCCTCATAACACAAAGCACAATTTCCATAGCAGAGCCTTGCTCTGCATAGAAACACTGACCCTAACAGGACCTCCACCTTGCATTATTATTCTTGAAGTTCCTTCTGCATCACGGTATGATTGCTGCTATTCTCTCTAAAGGTAATGTTTTCAACAGAATCTTTAATCAATGCAACTGTGAGGTAACACAAAAGAATCCAGGTAGTGTTTCCCAACTCTTGCTGCTTTGCACTCCTGATTTGATCAATTAGACCATATTCATATTTCCCTTAAAGGTAAAACTCCCAAATGAAAGACGATTGATTCATTGCAGGTAGCATAAATCATTCATAGGCATGAGCTGTGACAGGGACCAGTTCATTTGATATCTTTTCAACAATAAAGTATATTAATCCAATAGCTTAATAAACCTTGTATCAATTTACCTAAATTCATCAAGAATAAAATATCAGCAGTTACAATGCCAGTGAGCAAACTCTTTCTTCATAAAGATGTGGACCAGTGATGTTTTTGAAAGAGTCTGTGAGCCGTTCAAGACCCACTACATGTGTGATATGCTCTGTGTAGTTCCCCCAACTCCAGGTAGATCAGGGCTTTCTCTGAAAGCCACAGAGAGGAGTTGTAGGTAAAATACATGACTTCCTGTCCTACTCCATCCAAGGCATACAGAGAAAGGCCAGATCTGAGGGCTGCAGGAGCCAAGATCAGGAGTTACACTCCTTCCCATTTTGGAAGAGTAAAGGACAGATACAAGAGAACACTTAGGGCAAGACTTAAAGCTGTATCTGCCCCGGGATTCCACCCTTTGCTTTGTTTCTTTACTGAAGTTATAGATGATTCCTTCTACATTTGTACAGCTATAGTGGAACAAAAGAATAGCTATTCCCAAACCTGACATATCACAAGCCTTGCTTTAAGCAAATCTATTGATCCTCCAAAATCACCATACCAAAAAGGTACCATACAGCAAGCTCAAGGCCACCATATAACAATAAATCAAGAGAATATATTTGCCTCTCCTGTAATCTATTGCCTCCCTCTGATCTCTGTCATGGCTACCCATTCCCAGGACCTAGAGGAAAGGGGATCTGATGATGCCGTTAAGACTTGTCATCCTCTTGGGGTCAGACAGCAGTATGGCAAGGCTGCAGACCACATCTGTAGAGACGAAAAATATCTGATACATTTATGTCAACCTGAAAGTCTCTGGCCATTTCACAATGAGCTCAACAGCCCAAACAGTGACAAGACTATTATAATCTGGGTATGAAAACCAAGTCTTTCCTTAGCTGTTTGTATGGTCTTCCACAAATAACTTTACTTTCTTAGTTTCCTCATCTGAAAACTGAAAAAAATAATAACATATAATTTGTATTATATCTATCTTATACCAGTCAATTATGAATGTTTTGAATATTTAGATGTTAACTTGGTTGATCTTCACAATGACACTATTCCTATTATTCCCAATTTACAGATGGGAAAATTTGGCACAGAAAATTTAAGAAATACGCTTAAAACTCACACAACTAGTATAGTAAATGACATAGCCAGAATTCAAAATCACGTAGGAAAGGCCCAAAAGTCATACCTGTAAGCATTATGTCATGCTGCATCTCAGCAATACTAATATACATATGTCAGAGGATTGAGTTACAAATAAATGCATGTAAAGCAGTTCATACTTAACAGGTAAAGGACTCTCAAAGGACATTACCTAAAATTAATGCTATTAATTTTAATATTGCTAAGACTGATTCTGATTCTATTTACAGCACCCAATGTTTAAGAGATTCAAAATGTAAGATTTTGTTTACCCAAGATTGGGGGATGATAAAGAACATGATGGTGTTCCTTTATTTGGCAGAAACACCCTGATACCTAATATTGCCCTCTAGGAGCCAGGTAAACATGACTTTGCCCTTTACTCCAAGGATAGGGCAGGTTCAAGAGAGTTTCTGACCCCAAAATGCTCAGAGTGTTCAGTAGAGGAAAACAATTGAATTCTTTGCTTTCAGGGAAACATGGTTCCTTGTTTTTTACTCTGTCCCTTAGATCTCCTGCCTTTCTTCTTGATTTCTTTTCTTTGGACTCTTTCTCCTCCTTCAGTAATACAAACCCAGACTTCTCCTTCCCCATTTTCCTTGCAAGGCTAAGAGGAACCACGATATTAGTATTATCTACTCCATTGTTTTCAGATCTGAAACATTTGGTGACTGGGAGACTACCAGTCAGGTGCATGGTCTCTTTGCTAAACTATCACTCATGCTTTGTAAATTTGGATGCCCATACCAAACTCCACCCCCACCACTGGAGGGAAATTAAAGATTGCCACAGTGAAAACTCAACTCAAGTCGCAAGTTTTTCATTATGTTGTTTTATAATTCTTGTTTCCTAATTCTAGATTCTGCTTTTATTAACTTTTTACAAGATGGTTTTGCTACAAATCAAAATTTGGAACCACAACTTATGCCAGTCATGATTAAAGCTTTTCCAATCCTAATAAAAATAAATAAATAGGTCAAGGTACACAGAACTTTATTTTAATGCAGGCTACAACATATGCTCTATGTTAGCATATATTGTGAGTTGCATGTCACAGGGGTTTGGCTCTATTGCCTAATCGTTTGAGCTACTCAGCCATTATGGATACAGACAGGATTAAACGGTCATTGTTTTTGGTATCTTAATCATGTTTCATAGCCATGAATAAAGCAGATGTTTGTGTGAACAAATAATAAGGATGGTCCATAGAGAGAAAACGAGTGCAAGAACCACCCCTAAGAGGGCGGGGGCTATAGTTCATTGGCAGAGCACTAGCCTAGCTCATGTGAAGCACTGGTTTAGATCCTCAGCATTACCACTATCTACATAAAAAATTAGAACCACCACTGAGAATGTGCAATAGGAAGATGCCATAAATTCCATAAGTTCATAAGTATATGAGAGTTGCTTTTTTTTTTTTCCCTGGTACTGATGATCAAACCCACGGCTAGGGCTTTGCACATGCTAGGGAAACACTCAACACTACCACTGAGCCACATCTCCAGTCAAAGTGTTGCTTTCTTAAGGGTCAGAGAATTCAAGTTTGTTTGCTTGCTTTGACACTTGAATTATTTTAGTCTGTGGGTGTACCTTTTTTTGGAATCCTGTTGGAATTCAAAATATGAAAACCTTAGGATTTCACATGAAGGTGTGAAAAAAATTACATATTTAAATGAATCATTCAGAATTTTTTATCTCTCATGGTAATAATAAATAATATTAATAAATCCTATAAAACTTGATATTAAAACCACTTCACCATTTGTCCATTAATTTTCTGTGATTTGCCTCATCTTATACTTTTGAGTATCAAGTATTTAAGACTTTAAAACTCTGTTGGAAGTCTGAATCCCAATCAAGTCCAAGTATCTTACCTTCTAGTGATTCAAAATATTCCATTAGAATAAATGAAGCACATTTCTGAGTTGAATGACAATTTAAATGTGAAAAGTCAATTATAGGTGTGAATTGGTTAATAGTTTAATAAACATGTTACTATATTAACTGTTTTCGAAAAAGAACATTGCACTAAAAATTCTAGTCAACCAAGTTTATTCCTTAGCCTCAACACATTTTTTATAAAGAAACTTTCCTTTCAACAACCCTAATGTCACCAAATGATTTTTCTCAAATTGAGTAGAATTCCAGACTTGTAGATGATTCTACTTTTCAAGGTTTGGATTAAATCACATAAACTAGTTTGAAGTAACAAAGCAAATGAGAAGCAATTTTATTATTTTATTTTTTGCTATGTGACCATGCTAAATCAGTAATGATTTTAATACTTTACATTTTGGTACACATTATTTTATGAAGCTGTGAGTCACTAAAATGATTCTCAAGGTAAGTGCTTTAAAAAGAGAAAAATTTTCTCGCTGTCTTGTTAATTTTCTATTTATACCCTTACTATGTTTAAAAATAAATTTAAGGTATATTTCAACTATAAATACAATAGAATAAAAAAGAAAATTTTGAGTCCAGTAATAGGAGAAAAAGGATAATAAAACCAAGGAAAGAGAAAGCTGAGATGTAAAGTTAGAACAGAAAGTTTACTGCTTAGAGATAGAAAGGTCAGACCCTAACTCATAGTCTAATAGCTAAAATAACAGAGAGAAAAACTATCAGTTATGTAACTCATGGTTTCCATAGGTTATTTTAAAAAAAGATTTAGGCAAACACACGGAGGTATTCCTAAAACTAAATCCTGAGACACAGACATCCTCCCCATGATTCTTCACATAGAAGATTGTGTGAGAATGCAAACAACAGTAATCTGGAGATACTCAGGGCTGCCTCTAACAATGCCTCTCAAGGCAAATCAGTAAACATACATACACACACACACACACAAAAAAAAAAATCAAAACTCTAGTTGAGTAAAAGCTTTTGGGGAGAGACATATACTGAAGTGATTTAATAGAAGCAGCAGCTCTTTCTTGTCTGACAAAACATGAATATATTTTATGGCATCTAGAAGAGTAGCTTGACCACACAGCTTCACAACATGTTCTATGAACTTTTGATAAATATTGGTTAATAGCGAATCCAGGGTATTATTTCCCAACAAATAAAAATATAAAGGATTCAAAGTCTCTCCATATATGTCTATCTGAATTTTATATAAAATTCTTATTTCTCTGAGACTTCCTTGAGATAACCAATATTCTCAAGGACTATGAGAAAGTCCTCAAATGTGTTATGCCTTCATTCCTTGCCAAATATGAATGATATGGCCCTTAATTCTTTCCCTTCCTATCCTTCATATTAAGAATAAAGACAAGACTACTCAAAACATTAATATAACATGAACAAAGCTTGACCAGCCATCTACCCCCTGTTTTTATTTGGAATTAATCCATAAAATAAAGAGAAAAGCAATATTATAGAATAGGATGGCAACCTCCACTATTCCTACCTCTCTTGGCTATTTGGTGCCAAATCTGCCATGTGTGACAGTTCACAAAACTGAGGCCTGATTTAAGGGTGCAGGTTTCTTGAAAAGCCCTAGACAGCAATTAGAATCAGTCTGGTGCTTTAATGAACTACCCAGTATTTGTCTGACCTATAATCAAACAGAGATGGAATCTTTGCTCATCAACAGTTCCTAAAAATGGACCACTATTTCTTACTGGATTTCTTTTCTCTCAGGCCTAAGTCTAGATCCTAATTTGACCCAGAAAAATTAATTAGGATTAAACTTGCTTCCTGGGTATCTTTCAAAATGAACCAGGGACAGGGTGCCAATTTAGTTAGGTGAATTTTGATAGTATACATTCTTTGTATTCTCTTCAAACTCAGGATAATCCAGCTCAACACATTAACACTTATTCTTGGAAATGGGACTCCAGTTGATGCTAAATAATTTTTATAAAATTACCACTTACCATCCAGGAAGCTATGTGACAAGATCTATAAACTCAGAGTAAATTAAAAGGTCAATATTACAAACCTATCAACAAAGTCTTTGGAGAAAAAGTTTAGTGTTTTAGCATTCAGTGTCTAGGAAGGAAACAGAAGACAATTTTAAATGAGATTTTGGGGGTAAATTAATAAAGAGACTGTTCACACAGGTGAGAGAAAGGGTAAGAGAACCAAGCTGAGGGTCTGAAACCTGTCAAGACTAATTGACAAGGCACTGTTTCCATCTTCAGGCCTGAAACAGGCAAGGGGAGAAAATACCAGCAAATCGAATTTGAAAAGCAATGAGGTTTCTGGCGCTTTCAAAGATTCTAAAGATTATCTTGGAGAATGCAATTGTTATGGGGTCTGAGGACCTCATTAAGTGTCACTATCTACGGGCAGGTAAGATTATAATTATTCTTTGTTTCATGCCCTCGATTGGAAGGAAAACACCTTTACACAGTCCAACAGAATTCTTCTTATGTTTCTTAAAGTCCTTGCTGATTTCATAAATTTTGCCCAGTCAACCTTTTTTCTTTTTAGATCATTTTATGTGCTCCCCAACCCTATAGGCTTATGGAAGAGAAAGGGAGAAAAACAAATTTAATCCAGGTGTACCCTGCTCTTCATTATAGACGCCAGTTTAAACTCTTTTATAATCAACAATGCATAGATTTATTTATTTGATTGTCAGAGAGCAGGGGAGGAATAAAGACAAGAGAAACTCTGCAGAAGGATGCTATCAGAAACTTTACCTACACGCCACTGTTCATATATCCAAAATGTAATTTGCACATATTCAACAAGGAAATTAAAAGTAATTTAATCTTAAACTAAACAGCTGGTCTAAAACAAAAGCTGGCCTTCCGGCTTTTATTTTTTTCAGTTAAATGTAAAGCTTGGAAGAACACTTCCTCAAACACCCCACAGCACACATTGTTAATGGAAATTATGCCTTGCAGTGGAAATGGTGACACAGCCAAGCATATATTCATCCAATACTGTTCCATACAGAAAAGAGGGAAAATAAGGTTATCAACAATAATTTAAAGGCATTAAAGCTTAAGAATTATTACAGACAACCTGGTATTCCCAGACTGAAAGTTAAACTAGAAACTGAAATGTTTTTCTTGCATGCAAATGACTTATACAAATCTATAGTGATTTTCATCTAATAAGAATCTCCTACTCTTGGAGTCCTGGTAGATATGACTGCAGAAATCAAGATCATAAGTATATGAGTTATGGATTGCCATGGGACATACAAGGTCCATGTTATATTGCATAATTTATTTTTTTTTAGTTGTAATTAGACACAATACCTTTATATAATTTATTTTTATGTGGTGCTGAGGATTGAACCCAGCGCCTCGCATGTGCTAGGTGAGCGCTCTACTGCTAAGCCACAATCCCAGACCCATATTACATACTGTAATTTTCTTCAAATTAATTAGAAGTAACTTTAGACTCCTCCCACTAATATTGGCAGGAAGATTGATACCAGTCATTTGGACTCGGCACTCTCCCTACGACTGCAAAGATAGGTTGATATGTAGGCAAACAGGTAAAACTGACCTTCCTGTCTTCCAGTTCTCAACCAGGGAAAAGCCTCAGTCTGTGGCTGCCACTTGCTTTTGGAGGCCACCCATGCCACTATGAATACTTACCTTCCACCATCTGTCCAGGCTCTTGTGCCCTCTGTGACCTAAGTCAACAAACACTATTTCCTGATGGGCTTCCTGCCCCTGTAGCTGTAGCTCTGCCCTATTAAGCATCATTCCTCAGGCTCCTGACACTCAAACTTGTAGTATCTAAGTGGGTTTAGCCTTTACTTCCCAAGAGACCCTACTCTTGGAGTCAAGGATAAAACCTTTCACTCCTGGGAGATAATATACACATTACATAATTTTTCTCCATTCCATACTATAAACCCAGATTGGTTCCTCCTTCTCCCTTTTAAGAAAATTTAACTTAATTATTCTAATTGCTTTTTTAAAAAATCCCAACTGGTCACACAAACCTTTTAATGACTTTTGTTCCCCCAAAGTTCCATACCAGGCTGGCAGTATCACTAAAGTGGATGACCCTCTGTAGAGAAGAAAATGCAGGCCCTAGAATCCAAAGGCTTAAATACTCTCCTGAGAGAAGAACTATTTCCTTCCTTCCTTCCTTATCAAGTTGCTGAATTGGGGGCGGGGTAGGGGGGAATAGCACAATAATATCTCAGAAGGTGACCCTGCTAAATTTATAATAGATCTATTTGTTCATCCATTAATTCAAAAACTATGTATTGATTTCCAAATCTGTCAAGCAGTAGGAAACAATATGGATACGGAATAGTAAGGGAAAAAAGTTATGGAGTTTATAGTTTATCATCGAATAACAAAGTGAACAATATGGAGTTTATAGTTTGATTATCATCAGATAACAAAGGGAGCAAAAGCACAAGACATAAGCCCTGTGTATGATAGGTGTTTAAACATAGCTCAGATATCACACGCCTTATGCTTTAAAAAAATGAATAAATGGTAGCTTTCATGTGCAATCTCAAAGTTATTGAACAATTGCCAGATTTGGGGAGATTAGAAATGATGCCAGAAGGCATAGAAATTTAACTCAGAACTTAAGAGGAACTTTGACAAATGGAAAAGATAGTTAGGAAATTCCCGAATTATATCAGAAAATGAGAAAATGCCTAAGAATTCAAATGACTCAAGGAACTTTTAAGAGAAACAAAAACATTTAGCTTCTTTTTTCAGGGCAGGGTACTGGGGATTGAACCTAGGGGCTCTTAAATACTTAGCCACATCTCCAGCCCTTTTTTATATTTTATTTAGAGACAAGGTCTCACTGAGGTGCCTAGAACCTCACTAGGTTACTAAGGCTGGCTTTGAACTCAACATTCTCCTGCCTCAGCCTCTGGGGTCACTGAGATTACAGGTGTGTGCCAAAATGGCTGGCCTTTTAGCTTCTTTTTTAAATGCATGTTAAATAAACTGACTCAAACTTTATTTATCATTTCACCTATTGTAGAGCTGTTCTCAGCCATGTTTACAATTAATCAGTATCTGAGTTGATAGAAAAATGGTGATTCCCTCTGCTTCTTCTCTGACCTCCATAAAGAAGGTGAAGACTTAGGTAGAGAAACTCTCCTTTTTGAATAGTCACTTCATATAGTCCCAAGGGGAAATTAAACTGGCATGATCCAGAGCTGATCATCTGTGGACTGAGACCTCTAAAACCATGAGTGCCAAGTAAACTTTTTCTCCTCTCAAATTGTTCTTGACAGGTCTTTTGATCACAGCAGCAAAAACCTGACTAAACATTTCTCTTGGAACAGATAGTGAAATATTTCCTTAATAGTTTCAAGAGGGGAGAGATAAACCTTCTTTTAGGCACAGCATATAGGAAGATCCAAAACTGAGGGTCAAGCAGACTTTGAAAAAAACCGTTGGAAAACCAGCCCTATCTTAAACAGAAGATATTTCTAGAAGCATTGGAAGTCTGTGATGCATAAAATATTACTATAGTAACAACAAACCCCAATCCCAATTTACAGTTGGATTAACTCAAATCCTCACATAAAAGTTTAGAGAAAGGAAAGTCATATCTATATCCATGCACAAAAACTCTTCCCTCAATCACTACTGTCCTGCACAAGAAGTCGAGTTTTCAACAAAGAACCACGAGGCATGTAAGAAGGCAAGAATAAATGTCATGCTGACAAGAAACAACAAAACCAGACTCAGACTCAGACACAGATATTGGAATTATCATGTAAGCAATTTACAATAATTTGGGTGCATTAGCTAAAGACTCTAAAATATCACTTCTCATAGCAGAGTGTTCAGAACCACAAGGTTCCAATAGCATTTACCCAAGGCCTAACAACCAAAAATGATTCCTGTCATTGCAAATGTTCCAGGAACGTAGGAGAGAGGGGCAGGTGGAAGGGAAGGAAGAGGAGGAGGAGGAGAAAGAAAAAATAAACCTAAATCTAGCATATATAAACTGCTGAAATACAAAGAGAAAAGTCTTGAAGGCAGTGAGAAGAAAGACCTACAGGGAAATGCAGATAAAAATCACAACATCCTTTGTCCAGGAGAAATGAAGTGATTTACGTATAATACCAAAAACAACAACAACAACAACAACAAAAAACTGAAACAGAAGTCTATACCTAGCAAAAGTGATTTTTAAAAATGAAAGAAAAATAAAACTTTCTCAGAAAAACAAAAACAAAGAAAATTAATTGTCAGTAGGCTTAAAAGAAATGTTAAAAGATTTTTCAGGGAGAACAAAATACTTGACAGAAATTTGAAATTACACCCACACACAAGGTGTTAATAGTAATGGAATAAATAAAGGTATAGAGAATTTATTTTCTCTTACCTATAATTGTTTATTACCTTATAAAAGATGACTCTTAAGCCAAAATATTAGCAGGGCATTATTTGTTTATAGCATATGCAAAAGTCAAATTAAGAAAACAATGGCACTGGGCTGGGGTTGTGTCTCAGCAGTAAATCGCTCGCACAGCACATGCGAGGTCCTGGGTTCGATCCTCAGCACCACATAAAAATAAAGATATTGTGTCCATCTACAACTAAAAAATAAAATATTAAAAAAAGGAAACATGGCACAAAGGATGGGAGAAAGAAATT
>NW_027521189.1:0-62500 GCF_052094955.1 Ictidomys tridecemlineatus | reverse complement strand
CCTACAGGCCTATTCCCATGGAGGTGACAGGGTCTCAGTATTATAAGGCACTCTCTGAGGATCAGTTTACTCAACATAGCCTGATTTTCTCTTTTCATTGATAAACTGAGATACCAGAGGATTCTTTTGGCCTCTTGAGCCTCTTTCTCCTCCCACTGGCACCAAAGATGAGAATGAGTGGATTCTTCTTTTCAAAAAGAGGACCTCTCATTTCAGTTTAATTCCCAATACTGAGGGACCATTTGGGGAATGCTCTCTGGCAAAGGCTGTATTTTAATCATCAAGTGCATAAGTATCTTTTTTTTCTAAAAATTTAAATTTACCCACATTTTCAGTTAATTTGTCAGTTGTGAACATTTTATCTCCTTAAATGTTGAGGTATCTTTTAGCACTCTGAGCTGCAAGCTCATTATCATGTGCTTTTTTCTCATAGTACATAATCTGCCCCTGATAAGAATGAATGGTCCTCTCCAATTCTTCAAGATCTTTGACTTGCTTTCTATACTTCTCCAGCTGTTCAGTTACATGGCTGATGTTTTCATCCACTTCGGAAAGTTTTCCTCTCACTCTACCTGGTAATTTTCCTCTACTATTAATTTTCTTTGGAGTTTCATTGCATTCTTTTATTTAGTTCAATCTTGACATTAAATTTCTGTTGAAGATTCTGATTCTTTTACAATTGTGTATTTTTGACTGCAAAGACGCTTGCTCTGTCCTAAGATTTTTAATATGTTCTATAAGGTCTTCCTTTACTTTATCTACTTCAGATAAGAAAGTAAACGTTTTATTTCTTTCTCCTTCTAAGGTTTTACATGGGGCATTTAACGCTGTTCCTTCAAAGCTCCTTTTGGCTGATTATCTAAGTGAGCACCAATTTCTGATTCACTCTTCATTTTCAATTCCAAGTTACCATCATCTTTTATTTCTTCTCCAAGCACAGAAGCCCAATCTTTCATCTGAACCAAGTGTTCAGACAGACTAATGTGTTTTTCTTTCTTTCTTAGAACTTGTTTGCATATACTGTAGAGTCTTCCAATGTTATTTTCTGCTTATTAAAGTCATTCCCTTTTTCTTTCCATACTTCAGCTTCTTGTAAAAGTTGTTTCTGACTATCCTGAAGTTGGGAATTTTCTTTGAAAACCCCTTTTATTGCTTCCTTAAATCCTTCAGCATTCATTTGAAATGTTCTCAAGGTTGTTTCAGCTTTGGCTAATAGTAACTTGTGGGGTTTTGATTCATCTTCTAGGAACTTAATCCTTCTTGATATATCTGCCATCAATTCGTCCTGTAGAGAATGTTTGGTTTTCTCTTCTTTTAGCTCTTTTTCTAGAAAGAGTATTTCATCCCCAAGTTTAGATTAAGACCTATCTAGCTTTTCATATATTGCCTACAAATTTTCTGCTTCTATTGACTTCTCCAAAATGGCATCTTTTAAAGATGACTCTAAGCCTTCATTCTCCTTTTAAACAAGGCTAACTTTTTCAAGTAGTTGACATTTTTCTTCAATTAGTCCAGCAAGTTTTAGAGCCAGCTTTTTTTCTTTTCTCACATAACACCTGCTTCTAACACACTGACAACATCTCCACATAAACAGAACAGCAAAAAATCCAACAGCTGCATGTATCACCAACTCCCAAGGATATCCATAAGAATGAGGGCCCAGTTTCATATCTGCAGACAATGATGCTAAAGCCATGTATACTTCTTCCTGGACCAACTGCAAATACAGCTGAGGGGCAACCCTTAGCCCCTCCATCACACAAAGGCTGCTTGCAGCGTGAAGGAGACATCAAAAAACTCTGAGATGCTATGGGCATCCAGAGAGTCCACAAGATGATTTCTATGAGTCCCAGCAGATTCCACGGATCAATCAGCTACTGCAGACACAGTCTTGCCATCCACACCCAAAGGCTGTGGACACTGGGGTCTTTGTTCAGGAACTCAAACCTGCACCAGGCAACAGAGTATACTATTGTGAAAAAGCTCCAGGGGTGCAGGGTGGTGGAGCTGTGGGCATAGACATGGGAAGCCACAGTCATAGGCTCTCAAGGGCCTAGCACATTCAACTGCCTGTAAGGGAAGTCTGGGCCCCTTCACTATGCTGTGCATCCTAAAGCAGTGCAGGTTCAAGTCTGTCCCAATTGAGCCAGAGAGGACTCCTCTCCATCCCATGCACCCCTTGGTTTAGTTTCATCCAGGCCACAGTGGAGATTATATGCTATTCCATGAGTCATAATGTCAACCACTTTAATGTAACTAAAATTCTAAAACTTTGTAAAATAATTTAAACAGCTAGTATATCATATATTTTTATTTGTACCACTTGCCCTTTTATTGTAATGGCTCATTCCTTTTCCTCCCTTCTTGTCCACTCTTTTTTCCTTCCTTCCATCCTTCTTTCTCCCTTCTCTCCCTTTCCTTTTCTTCCATTGTTGGGAGTTAAACCCCAAGGCCTTCTCCATGCTAGGCAAGCTCTCTACCATTGAGCTACATCTACATCATTTTGACACTATAGAAGCAATCTGATTTATTTCTATATAAAAACTCTCAAGTGAGACTATTTCAAAAGTAATTTTTTTTAGAAAAGTTGCTAACATGGGCACAAATCAGTTGTAACAAGTTGCTTTTTAAAACTACTGCATATGCAATATTTCTTAAAAAAAAAAAAAAAAAAAAAAACGTGGGGTTGGGGATGTGGCTCAAGAGGTAGCACACTTCCTTGGCATGCGCATTTGCACTGGTTTCAATCCTCAGCACCACATACAAATAAAATAAAGATGTTTCAACTGAAACCTAAAAAATGTTAAAAAAAAAAACTCTCCTTTAAAAAAAAAACTTGGAATTTGAGTTGGCTTTCACGTCAATTTTTCTAGACTACCACTTATTTAAGTCTTCAAAATCATTTTTTTCAGATGTTCTTTTGACCCCTTATAGGATGAAAAACTCCTAAGTAACTGGGTAATTATAAATATATAGCAAAAAGAAGGATAAGATGTGACTCTTTGAAATGGCTTTAGTTCCTGTAGATGAATTATGTTGTTGTTAAGATAGAGTTCATTGCTTGATGTAAATAAGACATCTAATATATTTTTGTTCCTAGTTATGCTTGAGTTTTTGATCAGCCAAATCTAATGTTTGAAGGAAAGCATTCACTAGTAGTCTTTGGTTTCCTAAATGTCTCTAAAGTTCAAAGGCATTATGCCACCATGTATGATTAGACCAATTCTATTTCTAAAGCCAGTTTTATCAACAAAAACTAAAACTCTTGTCCAGTTCCAAAGGGTATAAAAGTTTAAAAACATTTTAACAAATGTAATTATGTGAGGTTACAAATATGTTAGTTTGTGGTGAATATTTCACAATATACATACATGTATCAGAATCAAATTATCAATTGGGGATGGTGTCACACACCTGTAATCCTAGTAGCCATTTAAGAGGCTAAGGCAGGAATATCACAAGTTCAAGGCCAGCCTCAGCAATATAGGGAGACCCTGTCTCAAAAAAAAAAAGATCACAGGCTCTTCCAGTTCCATTAAGCTGCAACACCATGTCTTGCTGTCCTATGTCACCTCATGACCCTGTAGGCCACTCTGGATGCTAAATAAAATGTCTTTTCTCTATTATAATTTGCCAAGGGCAGTATTCAATTATAGCAACAGAAATCGTAGTAAGTTTCAGAGAGATTACTGGTCAAGGCACACAACTAAAAAGCAACAACTCTCACACTCAAACCAATTGTCTCCAGTTCCATACAAAACAGAACCAGTTAGGCAACAAATAAAACACACAAAAACCAGGCTGAAGTTCCTCTTTATTTATCTGTTTGGATGTAAAAGTCACTAAATGAGAGTAGCTTGCTTACATTTATAGCATCTGTATCAAGGTACCTACATTCAAGTGAACTTCCTGAGCCTTTTCCTCATCTGAACATGGGGGTCAATAACAATCTAATCATCATATTCACTATAAAAGAGTTATTCCCATCATTAAAAGGACAAACAGAACAGACATCAAATGATGTTTCATTCCTTTCTACTCTCCTTTTCCTGTTTCTTTGTAGAAAGGAAAAAAAGTGAAGATTCTTGAAAATCATTTTACTTTGAAGGATTCTAGGATTTTCAAATGGTATAGAAACTATAATAGCATATCAAATACTAATAATATACCAAACCACACCCAGCCAAAAAAGTTAAGTCTTAGTCAATTACCTTTGACTTTCCACTCTGTGACATGAGCACCAGGTCTTACCACTTATTTAAATGTGAGAAAATTGTGCACCATTAACATCATCACATCAATCCCCAGATCACCAGAGATGATGACGACAGATGCAGTACCCCATGTGCTTCCTGAACATTTCCAGAGTTCAGGAACAGCTATTTGTACACTTTCCCAAAACTTGTAATAAGGCCTAAATTCTAGTACAAACTGTTTTTCTTTGTAAGATGCAACATTCTGTTGTAGGGAATCAGTAGCACCCTATAATTAGAAACTAGTTAACTGGGTATGGTTGTGCATGCCTGTTAATTCCAGTTGCTCAGGAGGCTGAGACAGTAGGATTATGAGTTTAAAGACAGCTTCAGCAAAAAGTGAGGTGCTTAGCAACTCAGTGCGACTCTGTTGCTAAATAAAATACAAACTAGGGCTGAGGATGTGGCTCAGTGTTCAAGTGCCCTTGAGTTAAATCCCTGGTACCCCCACCACCACCACCAAATGAAAAGATTAATGTTTCCTTTCTGACACGTTACCCTAGGAAATGGGAATCTTCATTCCAGAGAATCTACTGTGCAAAATTTACTGAGACATGTCAATTTGCTCGACAAAAGGATTCACCATCATAGTACCATAAGAGTTTGAAGGAGACATCAAAAAACTCAAGGAGATGCCATGGGCATCCAGGGAGTCCGGAAGATGATTCTTATGAGTTCCAGCAGAATCCATAGATCAAATACAACCAGTAAACACTCTCATAACTAAAATTATTGTTACAGTGGGAAAAAATATCCCTCTTGGTAAACATCACTGGACCACACCAGGGGTCCTCCAGGAGCCCCACAAATAACTCAGACCACCACAACCTGCAGCAATATGCCTTTACTCTGACTGGTACTTATGCCAAGGCAGTTGTAAAATATTTGAATATCACTTCTAGGTATCATCAAAACTGCTTCTTAAGAAAGAAACTTTCTCCCCCTTAAAACTTTAGACACTTTTCTCTTGAGCTATTTGACAGTGTTTTCTACCTAAAAAAATACCAGCAGCTGAAAATAAGATCTAACTCCATGAAATGCATCTCTTCCCTAGAGGATATTTTCACCAAATTATGTATTTTAAAATTTATTTTAGAATTCATACACAGACTGATTAAAGTTTTAAGCTGTGACTTAAACTAAAGAGATATAATATTTCCTTGTGGATGGTGCAAAACTGTAAGTTACAACATAATTAACCATTCATTTTTTTTGGAACCATATATTACTAATCTATTTACTCACCCCAACTAGGATAACAATTCAACCATAAAAGCTATGCAGAGATCATTAATGAAAAAGAAAAATTTTGGTTCTATGCCTGGAAATACTAGAGTTTATTAAACTACACAACTGTGTAGCACTTAGAATGCCCCTAAAAATTATAGAGAAGACCCAAAAAGATGACCATTTATCCTTCTGCTTAACATTAAACTGGATGCATTGATTAAAAATGGGCACTACCCACTCAGTAAGAGCTTGTCACATGGAAAATAATTAAAATCATCATATAATTTTTTGAAGGAAAATATCTGAATTTGTAGACAGAAATAAAAGTCTTAATTTTCAAAAGGCAATGATTAGCTATTTGCAAATTTACAATTCACTAACGCCATATCACCGTGATTTCATTACCTAAAGTATGTAACAGTGCCATGAAATTTTACTTGACAAAGAACAGCTTAGAATATAGCCACGCAGTTAAAGTTATGACAATAAATAATGATCAATAAGAAAGAGCCATGCACAAAACAATTGGTCAAAACAGGAGCAGTCAGAGCTCTGAAGATGCAGGGAGACACACAAATGCCCAGGAAAGGATGCTTCCATGAGCACAAAAGGCAGCCACACAGATCACATTCCACTTAAATTTCTGTTTTTAAGTTAAATATCTGATAGGGTGGCTAGGTAAAGCAGAAGGTCATCCCCAAAGGAGTCACAAGTGAAAGCCATTGAATTATCTCTGCAAACATGATTTCCAATACCTGTAAGAGACACCATCCCATAACACTTGAGCACATTAAAATACTCCAGCCTAAAGTGTACTTGCTCCTTCCAACTTCTTCACCATGTTAGCCAGCATCTCCTGCAAGGTCTGCAACCAGAGGGACTACTCCAGCCCAAAACTCTAGATGGACAGGTCCTGGGGCACATTCTTCAAGAAAAGGGGGAGAGTTGTGAGTAAGTCACCAGTGTCAAGCATCCAGACCCCATCTACCTTGGTGTCTGACCTTCAGCTGCCTCACAGAAAGAGTGAGGGTCCTTGCTATCTCTGCACTGGCAGCTGCCCATCACCACAAGTCACTGTCATTATTGCTCTTGTTTCATAGATTATTAAAATCAGGGTAACAAGTTCTGCCATGTCTGAAGTGTGTATCCTGACACGCACTGCATTGGAGCTTTGTCTGTAATGCCTGTGGTTTCCTACGACAGGGACTATTATTACCACCAGAGAAAAAGAAAGCAGAGAAGTTAGGTCCTTTTTCCAAAGTCACACAGACACAAAATATTCAAGCCAGGATAGAAATTTGTACTATCCCATCTCTCATGTACTGATTTTTAACCCACCAAGCATTCAATTATTTAAGGCTGGGCAAGTGGGAGGCAGTGACATCTGTGTAATGTGTCTGCGCAGACAGGGGGGCAGCAGAGATGAGGGTATCCAGAGGCCACTGTGCCTGCTTCAGAGAAACAGGGATCAGAAGGCAAGGCTGGGTGGAATCTGCATTGGCCATGGCCACCACTGTGGGACCACGAATAAGGAGGAGGAGCCAAGATGCAAGAGCAAATTATGACATGGATGTTACATAAATCATTCTAAGAGCTGCACACAACTATGAACAATTCTAAAGCCTTTTCTCATTAAAGTACATCAAGATGGATGAATCTGTCTCCTTGGATCTTTTGGAGTGTCCTGGGTTCTTCTGCAAAAGTCTTGTCTTGCCAGCATAGGTTTTGCAAAGCATGTTTGCTGGGATGGTAAGTTCCCTCAGTTGTTCCAAGTGGAGGACTCTTGTTGGCTCCCATGATAAGCTTCCAGGTAACATCCTGCTGGTCAGGCTTCTGGATGACATCAATCATAGGCCTTGGAAACCTAGCCAGTGGGGGCAGTGGAACCAACTGAACAAATGCATTAAGGATTCAGGGTAGCACTATGGCTAATTGTAGTGCAAAAGATCTGTAGAGCTCCCAGTGCAGATGGCAGACTTGGGTGCAAGGCTGGAGGCCCCAGTGAGGGGTACCTGTTACCATGTCCTAACACATTACAAAACTATCAATAAAAGGAGCCTGGAGACTAAATTCAGCAAATGATGTCACATTTTTTGATGACATGTTGTTGAAAACTGGTTCCACAGGGTAAGTCAATGAGATCCATAGCTTTTTCCCAACAAATTTAGTGCAGATTATTAAACCACTGCCTCAGCCCCCACCTCAGTACAAAGCACTATATGACTTTGAAGTGAAAGACAAAAAAGCAGCAAATAATGACTGCCTTCCGTTTGTTAAGGATGATGTTCTGACTGTGATCCAAAGAGTGGATGTAAGCTGTGCTGAGGGAATGTTGGCAGAATAAATAGGAATATTTCTAATTTCCTACATTGAGTTTAACTTGGATGCTAAGCAGCTGACAGAATGGGATAAGCCTCCCATGCCAGGAGTTGATGCTAAAACATGTACCTCAGCAGCAGCCCTCAGCAGCACTGCCCCAAAGCACTCCTGACACCAAAAAGAACACCAAAAATCCCCACTCCTTCACTTCCCTCACCATGGCAAACAAGTCCTTTCATGCATCCCACAACTGCCACTCCATGGAGATCAGCGCTCCTATCCTCATCAGCTCCACCAACCCTCAGCTGCCACAAGGTTCAGAGAACTTTCTGAGCCTTCCTTCAGTGGCCCTTCTCAGATTCATGTGAGTACTGCCATGTTCATTGTGACCCCACACCCAAGCAGCCCAGTGTCAACTGGCCCCTTATTCATTTTCCCATTGGATGTCCCCTCTCCAGATGCCCATGGAACTATGAATCCTCCCTTTCCAGCACTCCCTTCTCCTGGCTACCACTGTCCTCTCATGTCCATCCTGCCAGGTGCTGTGCTGCTTCTGCTGGAATGGTATCATGTCTCATGGCAAAATCCACTGCTCACAGGTTAGAAGATTGAATATTATGAAGATATTAGTTCTCCCCAAATTTATCTACATATCTGATACCATCTCATTACAAATTCTCAGTCAATTTTGTGGAAAGGGGTATGTTAATTATCATATATTAATTCCAAAATTTAAGCAGGTATACAACATCTCAGAACCTTGGATAATAGTATGGTAAAAGTAATTAGGAAGGGATGAATTTTGAGTATTAATTATTCCTGATTTTTAATTGATCTACTTAACTTTTAATAATGGTAGTGTTTAACAATGATTTATAAAACTAATCCCATCAATAAATGAGGGCTGACTTTAGCAAACCAATGATTCCAGGTATCCAGAGAAGTTTAGGTATCTATGAGTTTCTTACCAGCCATTCTTAAGTACTAGAAAAATATTAGCCTAATTTAAAAAAAAATAAAGGAAAATAAAATGAAAGAAACTTCAGCCACTGCCCCAGAATATATAATTTGATTTTCAAGAGTAAGCAGGTTTATAAATAGGTCAAAATTTTTTACTACAAGGCTGGCTTTCCATACATATTATATGTAAAAATCTATGGATTTAGATCTGGAGAAAACTTTATATATAATGTTCTGCAAGCCATTTAAGAAAAGGAGGGTCATGAAGTGTTCATGCTTCCTTTAAAACAATATACATTTTGCCCAAAATCTACTCCTCTGGCCCCAGATTGTAAGTCGACCATTGAAGTTGCAAATTGCAGAAAAAGATTTATAATGAAAGTAATCTCAAAAGACTAGAAATTTGTTTACCCATTACATCATAACAAGTACAGAACCCTTTTATCCATTAGATAAATGTTGGTTGATGAATGAAAACTAACAAGCCATTAGTTTTCAATATGCCTTCAGGAGAGCCCTAGAAATGCGACTATGCTGCAGTCTTGCAGGAGGTTTCCTTCTACCTATTATTCTCTAAAGTTGACACTAGCACAAATTCCTTAAATTTTAACTGATGGACAACAGCCTGTGTCTTGTGCTTTGTGTAAGTGCCAGTTTCTGAGGTGTCAGATTGTATATATGGAAAGAAAAGCCCCCTGGCTAACACAGGAGCAGTAAGAGCTATTTTGTTCCGTAAATATTTTTGGACATGGAATATAATAAAGAATGATGATTTGACTGAAGATGGATTTAGAAGGAGCAGTATATAAATAAGAAAAAGTCTAATAAAAGTGATGATTATCTCACTGCTCTGAATGATTGGAGAAATGAATCCTATTTTAAACCAAAGATAATACTCTGAAAAGGCCAAATTTTAGGTTAATATGAATCTATAGTTTGCCTCTTGCATGGACTTGTCTTCAACACATTTACAGAACACACCTGCTTTGTTGTGTGTCCTTCTGGCTGAGTCCTGATTCCTCACGTTTTCAGATCTGACATACCTGTAACATCCCAAATTACTGAGGTCAACATGAGGATCCTAAATCAATAAAAATAAATCTCTTGTTCACATTCTGCAATTAAAAACAAGTTAAAAGGATTCTTAACCCAGGGTAACTCCTTTTTGAAAAGTTAAGAGGCTGTGCTACATGATTTCAGTTTTAAACTATCATCTTGATATGCTTAGGACTTTAATTTATGGAATAATCAGGCAATCTTTATATTTAACTTTAAATACCTAAATATTATAGATCACCTTAGATGAACATTTAAGGAGGAGTTTCAGTGAAACTTCTGAACAACTTGTGACTTTTATTATACAGCAATGATTTGTAAAAAATTATGATGTAATTCTAGCGTATAATGTAGGGATACAAAAACAACTATCAAGAATTAGGCAGAGATTACGTTTAATCAATTTTTGCAAACTAAAAGTAATAAGTATTAAATTAATCAATAGAGCTTAATTAAAGCTCTATGTGTAACATTTTTTATTAGACTTGTTATTAGTGGACCTTTAAATGCTACCACAACTTGAATTCTGGGTTAAATCTAGATAATGAACCACTGCTGCCAAACAAAAAAATAACAAACCCTACTTTAATAGCCCTTTGTTTCCATGGGCCTTTTCCTGTTGTGCAGAGTGAAGACAAAGAAGACTCCCTCCTTCCTCCCCAGGGTTATCTACATTGTTGGCAAGATATCATATTGAAAGCTGCTGAAATCACTAAAGTAAAATCCTGAAAAAAGTAAAGGTGCAGTAGCTAAGGCTGATAATGATAAAAGAATTTTCGTTGTCTTCAAAGATACTTTTGTCAAACTGGTGCTTCTTGTGTTTTTTATTTAAATGTCACCGTAATATACAATCATATGCCACCTAATATTTTGGTAAACCAAAATATTAGGTGGCATATGATTGGCAATATCTTTTTCTGATTGTGAACTTTATTCTCTGTCTTCTTCCACTGGATAATAAAGTGAAATAAAAATAAGAAATATGGTAAATCACAGCCACAAAAATAAGTAAGCAAAAATGTTTCAGAACTTTAATTTTCCACATTTTCTACAGCAAAATGGTCCTGCTCAACTTGGATGGCAACACTCTTTAATGTTGAGTAGAATTAGAAGAAAATATGTGATGGAGCTGGGGTTGTGGCTCAGTAGTAGAGCGCTCACCGAGCACACGCAGGGTGCTGGGTTCAATCCTCAGCACCACATAAAAATTAAATAAATGTATTGTGTCCAACTACAACCAAAACAAAAACAACAACAACTATAAATATACATATATATATGACCTTCTTGCCACCAACATTGCTACTTGCCTTCCCTTCCCCCAATGACACATCTCAAATCCATGGTCACAAAACTCATAATACTTTTACTTGAAATTCTTAAAAAACTTGTAAAGGTCCTTAGAATTAAATGTAAACAATTAAACAATTCACCTTAGACTATGATCCTCTCTCTACATACATCGGAAACTCATTTCTCACTATGATCTTACAGAGCTGGGAATTACAGAAATCTAGGGATGGGCTCCATTCCATATGCTACATATAGCCCCTCTTCACCCAGTTGAAGACTCTCAAACAGGAATGCTGGACTAAAACAATATCTCTCTGGGAAACCTTCTCTACTTCTGCATCTACTTTCTTCTCCACCTGAATTCCACACAGGGTGGGTGGCCCACACTTTAATACCATAAAGACCTGTAGATTATCATTACACTCAACCACATAGCTTATCACAAGTTGGTTACAACTGGGTTGGATTGCTCCTGGACCCTCAGGAACTTACAGCCAAAATATCAGACTATAGGTGCCCTGTCTCATTAACACATGCTTAAATACTTAAGTAGTATTTGTATAATGGGATCTCACATTTGGAAGACTGTTTAGATATTCCAGAAAAATCACAGGATTGCAAATCAAAAAAGATGTCTTCTCAGAGTGATTTTGAAATACTTTATTCTTAAAAAAGGTTATAAATAAGAATTCTATAATTCACACACTTTAGATATGATTTTCATGAACTTTTGCTGAAGTTAAATTTCTTTTTTCCAGATTAAAAGTAAGAAAGAGTTTTCTCTACTTCACATGCACACACCCATGGTATATTCAGAAACTTCCTAAAAACAAATCAAAGCTCCTTTTCTTAAAATGAAGTCTTAAAGTTTAAAAATACAAGTTAGCAAAAAAAATGATTTATTTTTTTGTACTGGGGATTTAACTCAGGGGTACTCAGCTTCTGAGCCACATCCAAGCCCTATTTTGTATTTTATTCAAGGACAAGGTCTCACTGAGTTGCTTAGTGCCTCCCTGCTGCTAAGGCTGGATTTGAACTAAGAATCCTCCTGTATCAACCACTCTAGCTACTGGGATTACAAGCATGGGCCACCTTCCTGATATTGTACATTTTTTTTGTTATTTTTGTTATTTTTTTTCGCATTTCAGAACATTAAATTAACTGTTAAAAGGATTAAATAAAGGGAACAATTCATACGGTACTTTGACTTTGGAATGTATATCTTGAATTTTTTCATAGTAGTTTTATTTTAATACAAATGGATCCTGGTTTTGATAGAATTAAATGTAGGGGCTGGGGCTGTGGCTCAAGCGGTAGCTGGCTCCCCTGGCATGCGTGCAGCCTGGGTTGCATCTACAGCACCACATACAAATAAAGATGTTGTGTTTGTCAAAAACTAAATATATATATATATATATATATATATATATATAATTCCCTCCCCCTCTCAAAAATAAATAAATAAATAAACAAACTTATTTTTCCTCAAATGTGTAATGACAACTTTCAAAAGAAATATGTCCATCTTTGCAAGATAAGTTTTTTGCATTTAAAGTTCTAAATATGATGTACCTTAAAATCAACAGTTACAGTTAATAGGAGATGTTTGGTTCTGTTATGTTTCATCAAATCAAATCCAAAAAAAATGCATTTTCTTGGTTACAACAAAAGTGATTCATTGTGTGGGATACAGAAGCTGCTTGCTGAGAGCCAGGCTGGATGTATAATTTGCATAGAAAATGGAGCAGATTATACATGCCCTGAACTGTGAAACACAAGTAGGGACTCAGAGATAAGGAGTCCTAGAATACAAAGTTGCATTTCAATCCAGAGAGACACACACAACATGGAGAGGCCAGATAGATTAAATGAGACACAAATGCTGGCTATTACCATCTCTGCAGGAAGAAGGTAAGTGCTACAAATGATGACAGATACCAGATACCACATGGATCCTACCCCAGTCTCTTGGCCCCCACTGTGGGGCCTCTGCCATGATTTGAACACTGTGGAGAAGAGGCAAGCCTGTTCAGTGCCATGAAATGTAGTCACTGGGGACATGCTAAACCCACTTGAAGAGTACAATCAACCATGCCTCTGTGTGCATCTTTAGAAAAGAGGAAGCATACCAGTAGAAAACAAGAGACTGAATCAGTATGGGACTTTCTACTCCTCACCAACTGTCCTCCACTACCTCTTAGTAGCTTTTCATCTTTAGCCCACTCTCCACGACAGCATTTGCTGCATCATTAAAGATGTCCATCTAACCAACAGGCTTCTAAGACAATGGTCCTCTTCTCTGAGCAGTGGTGATATGGCATTTTAAGTTCAACATGTGACCGGAACTGAGTCACGGCACGGAACAAGAACCTTCTGGCACAGTATCTAACAGAGTGCCAACAGTGGAAGGCGAGTTGCTGAGGCATAGGCCTGAAAAGGTGAGATTGCAAGAGCAGAGTTCACTGATGGAAAGGGTGCAGAGCAGGTGGCAAAAGCCTGAACAGACTTGAAAAGAATGGCATTGGGAAATCAGAGGAGGAGCTAATGGAGTCAGCTGGCCATGCTCATAACCCTGTGGCATAAAGAGCATTTTTGTCTGCCAAGCTCCTCCCTCTCTGATTCCCAGTTGCCAGGAGCTGAACAGATGTCCTCTGGTATACCCTGCTGTATAATCTATCTCTCTCACTCTTAGGCCCAAGGCATTAGAGTTGGGCCAACCATGGACTGAGACCTGTGAACCCATGAGTCTAAATGTTTTCTTCCTGTAAAGTGTTACTGTGGGGCATTTTGATCACTGTGATGAACAGCAGGTGAACACAGGTCCTTGAAACAGCCAACTCCTTCATCTGGACTCAGCTTGGATAGGCTGATGCCTGTCCCTCCCTGATAGGTGACACACTTAGACACACAGAGCTCTATCAGTATTGTGGAACAAGCCCCATTTCTGTCTTCTAAGCCATCTGTGGAACATAGTCATCACTATTCCCTAGGAAGATTCCAGTTCTGGCTCACAGTTATGGATCCCCTATGGCGTACTTGCCTCCTTCCAATTGTTCTGCAGCCTTCACTTGTTAATAATCAAGATGGCCCAGGGAGGCACACGTTCTCACCAATGCTCCACACCCAAGGACATGGAGGCACAGGGAGGTTAAATAAATCACCCATGATTACACAGTTAGCAAGAGAGGCAGCCAAGATGGGAGTTCCAGGGATGCTTTTCTAAGCCATTTTGAGGACTGGCCTGCTGAGTAGACAGGACACACTGTCCCCACTGCTGCCTGAAGAGGCTCACCCTGTGGCCTGGCCTCCATGTATACAAGGAAGCCTGTGGCCTAGTGGAGGGACCCGAGTGAGCACAGAAGCTCCTGACAAGCTTTGGAGAGGACGTTAAGTGATGGGAATCCACCATGTCCATGGAGCATCTGGGCACTGTCAACCCTGTGAAGAGCAGCTTGTCTAATGGAATTGATGTTATGGAGACTCCGGGTCCCAGCAATGCACTCTTGGTGTACCCTCAGCAGAAATGTCATGGGACACATGTTCAAGATGTGATATTAGTGAGCCAGCATTGGGCAGCGTGGAAACAGGAACACAGGAAGCCACTGCCTGAATCACCAAGTGATGACTTTAGAGGCTGTGGTCAGAAAAGGAGACAGAAGCATTCCAGGAGCCCCTGCATCCTAATGTGGCACCTGAGTGTTCATTTCAACTGCCTGTCAATGATCATAAAGGCATGTGCTCTTTCTGCATGTGTGTCCTATTAAACAATTTTAATAAAATACAGAAAAGTAAGGGTTCCACCAACATGAGTAGCAGTTCCCTAGCTCACCTAATGGGATCCCTAATTTTCCTCCAACTATCCATAAGATCCCCCTCTATGCCCAAGTGACTCTGGGCCACTTTGTCCACAACTACAAATTTGCCTCTTAAGATCTGCTTTTCCATCAGACACCAGCACTCCACCTGACTCCAGCTTTATCTGCAAAGTCTGCATGTGTGAAGCTGGCTTTGAACTTCTGCCTCAGGCTCCATGTGAAAGGACACCAAGCTGAAGCATACTATTGTAAACATACAAGACTCCTGTCATCTTTGTCTTGGTTCCAGAATCAACAGCAAGTCTAGTGAAGCGAGCCCTCTGTTGATTATTCATCTAATTATCAGTGATAGGAAGGGAAGAGAGCAAGATCAACAAGTAGATCTGGCTCCGATGCCAAATTCATCCCTGATTCTAGAAAAGGGGGCAACGCTGTGACTCACTTTCCCCACATCTGTTCCTGCTTTAACGTCACAAGAGGTGGATATTTTAAAAGAGAGAGGGGTTAGCAGACCAGGGGTCATCCCAGGCCTCCTCCTCACCCTCGAACTCTGGCTCACCATGAGGCTGGTGCTTCCTGATCCACAGTAATAGCCCTGCACCCCACACCTCCATGCCCTCCTCCTCCTGCTTGCAGTCTCTATTCCATCTGCAGGCCACCCTGCTGATGCACAGGTTTTTAGAGAGTAGGGCGACAGCTGCATTTGGAACAATAAAAAATGCAAAGAAAAAAGTATAAAACAAAGGCACCAAAGAGGAGAAAGAAAATCTCCTGTGAGGAGTGGAGGTGGCTGTATAATTACAAGGGATGTGGTTTATTTTCCTGGCAAGGCTTGGAAGTACAGAAACCCAGCCAGGCCCTGATCTCACCAATGCCTAACAGCAATATCTGAAAACATGGAGAACAATTAGTCCCTCTTTACCAAGGATCCCTGAAATCTTGCTGGATTCCTCTCTTCTGACATAACCCACAGCTTTGTGCCAGGGTTCTGCCTGCTTCCTCACAGGCTGTAGCCTCTGTCCCAAGACCCAGAACTTGACATTCACTGTCAACATACCCCCTAGAAGATTCTAACAAAGTTTTCTTTTCCTTTACCCACCCCAGTACAGCCCCTCCTCCAGCTTCCCATACCTCTTCAGACTCCATGGCCAGGGGTGTTGCCACCTCAGAAAGTCCATTTGTCTCTGGCGATGGGGATGCTTTGGGCTACAAGGAACCACATTCCCAACTAAGTAAGTTCTGAAAATATCGAGAAATTTAGAACAAAACCTGGAAGGATGACACCAGGCATTACCTTCCCAGGTTTGCCCAGAACAAGGGGAAATGGCCATTTAGCGAGAGCAACCTCTTTACCAACATGGACTGTGACTCTCCAGTAATCTTCCCACCCCTGAGACAAAAGTACAAAAGTGATTGAAGATGCTCAATCACCAAGCTGACTCACTTCTTGACCCTGTCCTGACTCACATCTTGGAGTCATTGAATAGAAGACCGAATCTTCTAAGGGTCACTGTTCCATGTTTCTTTCTGAAATGCTTCTGTGTGGCTGTGGAGCCACCAGAAATATAGGTAAACTGACTCTGACCACAGGTGACAGCCTGGTGAGCTTCAATTGGTGGACATTAGCATCATGATCTTGTTTCTAATGTTATTTGCCTCAGGTCCCAATATCTACTTTAAAATTCAGAACTTTTTTCAGCATCACAGATTACTCTGAACAGGTCTCTACATCCAGCTGCCATTTTGCAAGAGATATGGAAGAAAGAGAAAGGAAGGTGTGTACAATATTCTAAATATGAATTAGCAAAATCCACATGTGAGGACCTCCATGGGTCCCAGGGCCTGCCACTATAACAAAGAGACCAAATAAAAGACACACAGGGCGGGGAACCTGCAAACCAAGAGCTGCACAGACATACCAAGTGGTGCATGGGGTGTCTGTCTTAGCCCTTGAGCATGTGTGCCCTGGGGCTGGTTACTTCTGGAGGGAGGAGGGACTAGGGCTAGGATGCAGCCATGTGGGATGCTGACAAGGTGCTGTTCTTGACTTGGTTCTAGGGTGTTCCACATAATTTTTCACTGTTACACCTTTTTCTCTGTGGTCCCCTCCCCTGCTTTGTACTTGCATTGCCTTCCATTACTGTGTCAAATATCTGAGGTAATCAGCTTAGAAAGACAAAGGTATATTCTGGCTGACTGTTGCAGGCTTCACTCCATGGTTGGTTGCCCTGTTGTTCTTGGACCTGGGGTGAAACCACATATCACCCTGGCAGTTCATGGTTGCAAGTGACTCACTTAATGATGACTGGGAAGCAAAGAGTGGGACTCCTCAGTCCCCTGAAAGGAGGCCCTTAACAGGAAGCTCCCCACTAGCCTCCCCCTTAAAGATCCCACCTCCTCCCAAGAGCACCTGTGGCTGTGATCAAAGCTTTCTCACCTGGGCCTGTGGAGATCATTCCAGATTCAAACTTTAGTAGTGGCAGTGCTTCATTTAAAAAGGAAAGGATTGGAAGTATACCCTCCACTGCTCTTTTCCTACAGATAGGAATCTAGAGGTGGAGAAGCCAGGAGCCCACTGGGGTCATCCCAGCCACCAGGAGAGGCCAGAACAATGGAGGCATGGAGTGGAGGCCAGAACAATGGAGGCATGGAGTGGAGGCCAGGTTCTGGATGCACTGCAAGTAAGAACCAGCACAGCTGCTGACTACTGAATGGAGCTTAAAGAAAAAGAAGATGGCACCAGGGTGGAGCTCAGGGGCACAGCACTTGCCTGGCATGTGTGAGGCCCTGGATTCCATCCCTTGCAGAACAAGAGAATTTTTTTTAAAGAAATAAATAGGAGACACAAGGTCAGGCCTGTGTTTCTCCTTCCTTTGTTGCACAACCAGACAATACAAAACTCTTTCAGCTTAGGATGTTATTAGTCACCCCTGGGGAAAAACAGCAAAATGCAGGGAGATGTCAGAGAAATCTGCTTTGCAGCAATAACAGTCCCAGTTCCCCTGGTCTGCAATCTTGTCCCTGACAGGGGACTGTAACTTTGTTTCTGTTATACCATTAGCTGCAGGCAGCATTTACCTCGTCCAGGGAAACTGTCAGTCTAGACACCAGAAGAGTCATGGTTCCCCTGTGTCACCAGATCACCCACTGGGAAGGTGCTCTTGGAAGGAAGGCTGTCTGCAGCTTCAGTTGTTACAGGGTGGGGACTGGGGAGTCTGTAGCCACCTGCCCTGGGAGTGAGGGAACTGACCAGTGACAAATGCAGATGCCTCCTCCCCCAACTCACATGGTTAGTTGATTGGTGAGACCAGAAATCTGTTGCTTTGGGAAAAGAGGGAAAGCAAAATCGTTTCTGCTTCAAGAAACTGCTGATTCCCAGTTATCTTATTTGTTAAGAAAAGGGGATTTCATTTTCCATGTACTTCTGCATTTAAATCTACATTCAGAGCCAAAGAACAGAGTAGCTCAGATGGGGATCTACACCTTGCCTTGACCTTTATCCCAAAAGACTTGCCCCTGAGGTAGAAAATCTCCTGTCTTCAGCGGCAGTTGTCTTGGTTTTCCCAGCTCCAAGTAACATACTGTATGCACTCAATTAAAGTTAATTTTGCATGAGTCAATGAAGACTAATCCAATAATATTTCTGAAGCATCCTTAGCATCAATATGTAGCCTGTGCTTCATGACGCTTTCCTTACACAATCTCTCTTACTTGCAGGTACCTGGCAGAATTCCTTATCTTTATTCACCAGATCCACATTTTAGAGTTGTAGTTAGTTTTGCATTCACTCACACAACCATTTATACTGTAACCACTATTTATTTGCCAACCACTGTTTCACAGTAGCTTATGATACATCAGTAACCAAGAAAAATAGTCACCTGCCTTGTGGGTGCCATTCTGATGAAGAGAAGCAGACAACAAATAATAAATACAATAAATAATCCAGTAATTCAGAAAAAGTAGATCTATGGGGGTGCAGAGTATCACAAGGGATCTGATGCAGGAGAAGGGACTTACTGTATCATCTTAACATCTTATCATAGGAACACAATTTCCAGAACCTGTCTTATACGTCTGCTGAAGAGCAACCTTGACTTTTTAATTTTCATTTAACACTGTGCCAACATACATTAAATGAGAATACCAAAACCCTAGAGAAAATACAGAAGTATTACTGAGCCTATGGAAAATAAAATAAAAATGAGAGTGCCTAGGATTCTCAGAAGTTATTTATTCATAAATAACTTTTTAATCATGTTTTGTTTACAAAACTTCAGAGAATATGGAAAATATTTTAAATTTGTCGCTGATATATAAAATGTAAAAATTCTATGTATTTAGAGAGTACCATGTGATGATTTGATACACCAAATAAGGTATGTTTATATCAAGTTAAAGACACCTACCTCCTTAAACATTTACCCTTTTTATATAGTGAAAACATGTGGGCTCTTTTCTTCCACTTTGTTGAAATATACCATATCAACAGCATTCCAGAAAATGTTTGCTATTGGTTTTTATTTATTTATTTATTTGCCAATGAGCCTTAATTTTATTTATTTAAATGTGGTTCTGAGATTTGAACCCAGTATTTCAAAGGAGCTAGGCAAGTGCTCTGCCACAGAGCTAGAACTGCAGCCCTGTTTGCTACTGTTCAGCTTTACTTAATTCTGCAGCACCAGGGACTGAACCCCAGGGCCTTTTACACTGTGTAAGTGCTCCACCATAGAGCTACACTCACAACCCAGCAGAAAGCATTTCTGGAAGGAGTGAGAGGATGGACTGAATCCTCTCCTGAAAGGAACAAAATTGGGCTACTTCAATTATTTTTTTCTACTTGGTCTCATGGCTTTTCAATTACAAAAGCCATGCATAATCTTTGTAAAAAAAAAAAAAAGATCCACACTGCATAGAGGTTTATCAATTAAGTCTAAATCCTCAGAGAACTGAGAAGAGTTCTCTTATTTTGACTTTCCAAAAGTATAAGTATGTTAATATATACCTATATTTGTTTCAAAAATATGGAAATGCGTATCTCCTTAACAGATATTAAATTCAGCACAATGGCCTATGGGCAGAGAAATGAAGGAGGTTCTCATTCTCTATTTTTTGTTTGTATGTTGACATTGAGGACTTCACATGTGTATACTTAAAATCTGATTAAAATGAGAGAGATGCAGTGATATTTTATAAACTAACCAGTGCACACTATGATAGTTAACACCCAGTAAGCTAAATAGTAAGTACTAGTTTTCCCCTCCAAACTCATGAAAGAGTAGAGTTTGAAACCTAGTTTGAATATCCAACTAATTACCTGGGGATTGCCATTAGGAAAAATTCAGACTTCCTTCCTCTATCAATGTCAAGAAGAAAGCACTTTTTCCTGATTCTACCCACCAGCCATTGGTCTAATGCATCTTCCATGGCATCTCACACAATGGTCCAACCCAACCCCAGCCAGGCTCTCCACCATCCCCAAGTCTTCACCTGTGGTGTCCTCATGCAGGCCAATATCAAAAGCCAGCTTATCAGTTAGAGACCACCAGATGCAGAGGCAGCACAGATACTAAATCACACAACCAGAAGTGATTGCTCAATATTTACAGTCATGGTGGAGTCCTGTTCTGACAACTGATTTGATATGTGTCTCTCTCTCTGCTGCTTAGCCTTTTTCTAAAAATCTGGGTCCCTCTGAACAAAGCCCAGGTCTTTATTGGCTGAGGCAGAACAGCCTTAGCACAGCATTCATTAGGAGCAATATTTAAAGGAAATGTGTAATTTTTCCCTCATTAAAGACTAAGGAAATGTGCTGTGTCACAACAAGACAAATAACTGAATGTGTTTCTACATCTCTCACTTCATGTGATATAGTCATGATCCCCAGCTAGAGCACAGTGTGATCTGACAGTGACAACCGGATCACAAGCAGAAATTGAAAAACTATTCAATTTTATGTTCTACTTCTGTTTTCCCTTCATTTTTTTTTTACTCTCCGAAATCCATCCAGAATTAATTGGTTTTAGTGTGCAGGATGTTGTTTTACTAAAATGAAGAAGATTGATTGTGCATGTGTTTCCCTAGGAGGAATTGGTTTCTCTCCAGACTATCATTGCCTCCAACCCCTAGGTTTTCCTAACCCTATGTTCATGAAGTTTTGGGTCATTTTTCAGACCAACTCTCAGCACCTTGCTAAGTGCTATAAGGAAGAGGACACAAAATGAATGTGGTATAAGCTTGCAGTACACCACCATCTGCAAAAAGCACACTCACAGCCAGTAATAACAGGACCATGTGAAGAGGACACAGAGAGTGTTCTGGGGATTAGGAAAGGCCAGTCCCCTCTCCAAGAGCTCTGAACAATTAAGGCAAAGTCTAGAACATTCCAATAATGGAACAGGGCCTTCCAGCTAAATGGCAGCCAGTGAGTATGTGAAGGCAGGAGATGAACTGATTGGGGGGAAGTCAGCACCATAGGGATATGTCATCTATGTGAGCTGGAGACTCGGAATTTGCCACCGACTATGAAGCACTGGCTCTCATGGTTATAGGAGAAGCTTCAAGGGTCTCCAAACCTGTACTGAGTAAGCATAGAACTGTGTGTCTGACCTGGAGACAGGCAACCCACAGGGATCCCTGAAGTTCACAGGTTTCAGATATAAACTGTTAAATGTCTGTTTTTCTCATGTGGGGGCAGGCCCCAAATTCCTTAATAAGACACCTAAAGCACAAGAATCAAAAAATGGGATGAATTCAACCTAAAAAGTTTTTTTTTTTCTCAGCAAGAGAAATAATATGTAAGGAGAATAGGGAGCCTACATCCTGGAAACAAATTTTTACCCCTCACATCAGATAGAGCTCTAATCTCTAGAGTATAGGAAGAACTCAAACATTTAAAACAACAACAACAAATAAATTAACCAATCAACAAATGGGCCAAGGACCTGAAAAGATACTTCTGAGAAGAGGATATACAATCGGATATACAATCAATCAACAAATACATGAAAAATGCTCACCATCTCTAGCAAATAGAGTAGTTTTGATTTGCATTTTTCTAAGATACCATCTCATTTCAATAAGAATAACAGCCATTATCAAGTCAAGCAACAATAAGTGCTGGGGAGGATGTGGGAAAAAAGGTACACTCATGCATTACTGGTGGAACTGCAAATTGGTGCAGCCAATTTGGAAAGCAGTATGGAGATTCCTTGGAAAGCTGGGAATGGAAACACCATTTGACCAAGCTATTCCCCTTCTCGGACTATAGCCAAAAGACCTAAAAAGAGAATACTACAGGGACACAGCCACATCAATGTTTATAGCAGCACAATTCACAGTAGCTAGACTGTGGAACCAAACTAGATGCCCTTCAATAGATGAGTGGATAAAAAAATGTGGCATTTATACACAATGGAATATTACTCAGCACCAAAAAATAACAGTATCATGGCATTTACAGGGAAATAGTTGGCATTAGAGCAGATTATGCTAAGTGAAGTTAGCCAATCCCTAAAAAACAAATGCCGGATATCTTCTCTGATATAAGGGATGTGACTCAAAATGGGATAGGGAGGAAGAGCATTGAGAAGAAGGTTACCACTAAATAGGAAAGAGAGGTGGGAGGGAAAAAGAGGGAGAAGGGGAATTGCACGGAAGATGGAAGGAGACCCTCATCATTATACAGAATACATGTATGATGTTGCGAGGAGAAAAAAAAAAGGAAGTATATCACATTAGATTGGGTAGAGAGATTTCAGGGGAGGGGGGGGAAGGGGGGATAGGAAGGGCAGCAGAATAAAATAGACATTATTGCTGTATGTATATATAGGTGAGTGTATGACCAATGTGAGTCTGCAACCTGTACAATCAGAAAAATGAGAAATTATACCCCATTTGATTCAAATGTACGAATTGTCAAGAGAATTGTACTGTCATGTGTAACTAATAAAACAATGTCTGTTATTACAGAAAAAGTAACAACTTTATATTGCTCTGACTTCCCAGACAAAAACAAGGTGGTGCCTGATGAAATCGTCTGTGAATTTCCTCAACAATATTACAGTCCTCAGCACTGCAGTTATTAACAGACATACAAGTTTCACAGTAACATTGAGGTAGATATAGATGCTATGATTATCCTACAAACTTCATTAAGTGCCATGGAAGCAAGGACTTGGCCTATTCACTCTGTACTCCACACCTAGTATAGTGCCTAGCACACAGACGTTGATCAAGCAAAGTGGTTAAAGGACCCAAAGAATTTTCAGACACAATTAAGTTTAAAAAACCCAGAAAAGTATCCCAGGTTGTATGGTGGCAAAAGTGTGCCTGAATCTAGACGTCAGCACCAACATGCAGAGTAGACTCAACTCTAAGACACCATTAACACCGAAATGCAACAAGTAACCTCAGCTTAGCCACCACCCAGTGTGCAGGAGAAAGTAGCTGGCTCAACAGACACCAGTGACCAGATAGCTGTCAGGTCCATGGTGAACTGGGATTCTTTTTCATAGTTTTAACTAATTTGTGCTTGGGCATAAATTTTAATGGAATTCATATTAAAATCCCAAAGACAATTCTTCACAGAACTAGAAAAAGCAACCATGAAATTCATGTGGAAAAATAAGAGATTCAGAATAGCCAAAGCAATACTTAGCAAGAAGAGTGAAGTAAGACACACCATAATAGTATAGCTTAAACTGTACTACAGAGCCACGGTAACAAAAGACAGCATTGCATTGGCACCAAAACAACACAGAGACCAATGAACAGTACAGAACAGAAGACACAGAGACAAACTCACAAAATACCGTTATATCATACTAGACAAAGGCACCAAAAACATACATTAAATTTAAAAAGTCTATTCAACAAGTGGTGCAGGGAAAATTGTAAAGCCACATAAAACAAAAAAGAAAGTAAAGCCCTCTCTCTCACTCTTGACAAAACTCAATTGAAAATGAATCAAAATTTAGGCACTAGAACAGAGAACCTGTGCCTAATAGAAGAAAAAGTAGGCCCACATCTTGACTATGACAGCCTAAGACCTGACTTCCTTAAGGAGACTCCTACATTCCAAGAAGTAAATTCAATAATTAATAAACAGGATAGATTCAAACTAAAAAGTATATTCTCAGCAAAGGACACAATCAATAATGTGAAAAGAGAGCCTACAGAATGGGAGAAAATCTTCCCCACATGCACCTCAGAGCATTAATCCCTAGGATATATGCAGAACTCACAAAACTTAACACCAAAAAAACAAATAACCAAATCAATAGATGGGTTAAGGAACTGAACAGACACTTCACAGAAGAAGCAACAAATACATGAAAAAAAATGTTCAACGTTTAGCCATCAGAGGAAAGCAAATAAAAACTACTCAAAGATTTCATCTCACCCCAGTCACAAACATGATTATCCAGAATGCAATCATCAAGTAACAATAAATGTTGTCGACAATGTGGGGAAAAGGGTGCATGCACACATTGCTTCTGGGACTGCAAATTGGTGCAACTATTATGGAAAGTAGCATGGAGGTACCTCAGAAAACATGGAATGGAACCAATATCTGACACAGCTATCCCTTTCCTCATTTTATACACAAACGACTTAAAATCAACATATTACAATGACACAGCCACCTTATGTTTACAGCAGCTCAACTCATAACAGCTAAACTATGGAACTAACTTAGGTGCCTTTCAACAGATAAATGAATAAAGAAAATGTGGTGTGTATGAGTATAGATATACATGTGTGTGTGTTTCTGTGTGTGTGTATATATATACACACAAAAAAAACCAATTTTACACACATATATATGATGGAATACAACTCAGCCTTAAAGAATGAAATTATGACATTTGCTGGTAAATGCATGCAGCTTATCATGCTAAATGATAAGCCCATCCCAAAAAACAAAAGGTTGAAAGTTTTCCCTGATATGCTTATGCTAATCAGTGTATGAGAAGGTGGGGGAGTAGGAAAGTATACAGTTGCTTTAGATTGCATAGAGGAGTAAAGAGAGGGGAAGGAGTATATTGGGTAGAATGGATAGTAGAATGAATCATCATCCAAAGTACATATACAAATACATGACTAGTATGATGCTGCATCCCGCACAACCAGAAACATGAGAAATCATACTATATTTATGTATGATATGTCAAAGTGGAACACCTTTTTAAAAAAGTTGATTAAAGAAAACATACCAGTTTGCAGAAAAATACATGACTATAGTATCTGCCCATAAATTGATTCACCTGGAGACAATCATGCTAATGAAGATAAACCAGTTTACAAAAAACAATGGACAAAGGTTTTTTTTCTGATATGTGGAAGCTAACTCACAACAGGAGCAGTGATAGGAACAGAAGTACAGTACATTAGACGATGGGGAATGGAGGGAAAGGAAAGGACATAAGCAAAGGAAAGACAGTGTTAAGACTCTGACACAGCTTTCCCATGTATATACATGGAAACAACACAGTGAATCCCACCGCCATGTACATCCTAAGAATGCAACTCTAAAAAGGTAAAGTATAATTATACAAATAGGGACTATATCAAAATGAGTTTTTTGTGGCTCAATGGTAGAGCACTTGCCTAGTATGTGTGAGGAACCGGGTTTAATTCTCAGTACCGCACATAAACAAAATAAAATAAACAGTCCATTAACAACTAAAAAAAATTTTTTAAAACGGATTTTATAACTAAAACAACCAATAAGTGAAAATTAATAAAATGAAACATTTCCTCGGTTCCTTTAAACATTTTAATAACACTCAAATCAACATCAAATGAATGGAAAGAAAAAAGGGCTTTTAAGAGTGGGTATACTCTCTCCCACTTTTCTGCCAAATGATGACTCAACTATTGGGACAGACTTTTTCTGGCTTCTTACCTCCAGAACTGTGGGAAATAATTTTCTATTCTTTATAAATCTCATAATTTTCACTATTAGAAATTAAAATTAACAAATTTCAGTATTAGACTAATTATCTAAAATATAACAATACCTTTGAAACCAGAGTTCGAAGACGAAGCTCCATGGCTTCTGCTGGCAGGTAGGCGCTGCCCGCGAGGGGCAGGGAGGCCTCTGCAGCAGAGAGGAGACCTAGCTCTTCATGGCGGGCCATTCCACGCAGGGCTGCAGCAGACCCCAGCAGGTCCTCAACCATTTCTTCTTTCGGTAGCCTGTACGAAGTCGAGGAACCATCTCCGGGAAACAAAGCAGGCTGGAACTTCCTCTGGACTCCGGCGAGGCGAGGCCCCGGCGAGGCAAGGCGAGGCTCCGGCAAGGCCCCGGCGAGGCGAGACCCCGGCGAGGCTCCGGCTCCGGCGAGGCAAGGCGAGGCTCCGGCTCCGGCGAGGCAAGGCGAGGCTCCGGCTCCGGCGAGGCAAGGCGAGGCTCCGGCTCCGGAGAGGCTCGGCGAGGCTCCGGCAAGGCCCCGGCGAGGCTCCGGCAAGGCTCGGCGAGGCGAGGCTCCGGCTCGGCCCCGGCGAGGCGAGGCCCTGGCGAGGCAAGGCTCCGGCGAAGCTCCGGCTCCGGCTCCAGCGAGGCAAGGCGAGGCAAAGCGAGGCTCCGGTGAGGCTCGGCCCCGGCGAGGCTCAGCCCCGGCGAGGCGAGGCTCCGGCGAGGCAAAGCGAGGCCCCGGCGAGGCGAGGCTCCGGCGAGGCGAGGCCCCGGCGAGGCTCCGGCTCCAGCTCCGGCTCCGGCGAGGCAAGGCGAGGCAAAGCGAGGCTCCGGTGAGGCGAGGCCCCGGCAAGGCGAGGCCCCGGCGAGGCGAGGCCCCGGCGAGGCGAAGCGAGGCCCCGGCGAGGCGAAGCGAGGCCCCGGCGAGGCGAAGCAAGGCTCCGGCGAGGCGAAGCAAGGCTCCGGCGAGGCCCCGGCGAGGCCCCGGCAAGGCGAGGCCCCGGCAAGGCGAGGCCCCGGCAAGGCGAGGCCCCGGCGAGGCTCAGGCTCCGGCGAGGCCCCTGCGAGGCTCAGGCTCCGGCGAGGCTCCGGCGAGGCTCCGGCGAGGCTCCGGCGAGGCTCCGGCGCGGCTCCGGCGAGGCTCCGGCAAGACGAGGCGAGGCTCCGGCAAGACGAGGCGAGGCTCCGGCAAGACGAGGCGAGGCTCCGGCGAGACTCGAGGGCAGCAACCTGGACGGCCTCACAGCTTCTCTTCCTAGAACAACCTCCAAGGGGTTTATATAGCACTTGGTCCAATGCTATTGGTCCAAACTTATGCTAATCAGGACTTGAAAAAAGTACCAATGCTATTGGTCCAAAGTTATGCTAATTGGGTTGGACACATACTAATGCCATTGGTCAGTCTCTTTTTAATATTCATAGTAGATTCATTCATAGAATCAGCCCCAAATTCCCACGCTGACAATGAATGAATGGCCTGGGAAGCGATCAATGGCAAAGCCGCAAAGTGCTTGCCTCTCATTCCCAAAGCCATGGGTTTGATCCCTGTTCCAAAAAGAAAAATGAAAAACAAATTACAGATAAATCTACATCAGCAAAAAGGAAATAAACAAACTATCAATACATAAATCTTATTCAAAAACATACGTGCTCTGAATTCTGCAGATCTCTGTCAAGTGTCGCCTTACCCTTTACCTCTTCAAAGCAATTTTTCCCAAAACTTGACAGTCATGGACCATGTCTTAGTTATCTCTCTTTTGCACCTATGCCAGAGGCGACGTGGATGTGTGGGATGTAATCCTGCTGAGGATCAAGGTCTGATTTGGGGCCAGCTCGGGAAGCATTACTGGTGATATCAAATAATAGTTATTTATTAAAATTCAAATTCATGCATAAAAAAGTGATATAGAACAAAAAGATGGTATGATTAAAGGTCAACAAGAAGCAAATAGGGCTGAGGTTGTGACTCAGTGATAGAACCTTTGTCTCCCACGTGTGAGGCACTGGGTTTGACTCTCAGTACCTTCTATGAACAAATGAATAAAATAAAGGTCCAGAGATACCCACCGGAGCTCAGGCCCTTCCTAGATGCACTAGAGCTGCAGTGGGATGCTCAGGCCCAGCCCACAATGCTTCTACTCACCTGCAGACACCAACCAGAGCTCATATACAGTCCAGATCTGCCCCCACTGACCTGGGCAGGAGGCCAGACACAGGGTAGGCCAGTGTCCATCCCTCAACTGGGAGACCTACACCGAGCTCAAGTCTGGCCCAGGACCACGTCCCCACACTGGCAGACACCTGTTGGAACTCAGGCTCTGCCCAGATCAGCCTCACAAACCTGCATGGAGCCCAGGAAAGGGTAGGTCCAGGTCCATCCTAACACTGGCTGACCCTCCCCAGAGCTGAGCCTTGGGCCATGACTGCCTCTGCCCACCAGCAGACCACTGCAGGAGCTCTGATCCAGTCCAGAGTCACCGTGAGGACCTGTGCAGGAGACGGGGCCCAGGGTAGCCCTAGTCCATCCAATCATCTTGAGACTGGCACCAAAGTTCAGGTTCTGCTCAGGACTGCCTCCACCCTCCAGCAGCTACCTCCAGAGCTCAGGTTTGGACCAGGACAGACTGCCCACCAACAAACCCTCGCTGGTGGCCAATCCTGGCCCATTTCAGCCTTGACGACCTGAGTGGTAGCTGAAGCCCAGAATAGGCCCTGGTCCATCCCACCACCAGCAGACCCCTGCTGTATCTCAGGCACCCACCAGATTAGCCTTGTAGATGGGCACAGGAGCCCAGGAATAGGGTAGCCCTGGGAGCATATGTCCAACGCCACACCACCACCAGAGCTCAGACTCGGCTCGGGACTCACTCTGCCACAGGCAGAACCCTGCCAGAGCATATACAAGTCCCAGATCAGCCTCACTACCCTGCACAGGAGCCCAGGCAAGGGGAGGCCCTGTTGCAACCCGCCACCTGCAGAACCCCACCAGAGCTCCAGCTCTGCCCAGATCCAACTCAAAGACCTGGCAGGACAAAACCCGAGTCCAGGGTTGGCCTGTCCTTCCAGTCATCAAGAGGCTTGCATTGGAATTCAGGCTCTGCCCAGGACCTACTCTGCCCACTGACAGACAGCTGCAGAACTTCAGCCCCAACCAAGATCAGCCTCACTGACAGGCACGGGAGCCTAGTCCAAGGTAGACCTGGTACCAGCTGAAATAAGCAGGCCCCAAGAAGAGCTCAGGCCAGACACGGGACCACCTCTGATCAACAAGTGGAGCTCAAATTCGGCCAAGATTGGCCCCGCTGACCTGCTTGAAGGCAGAGGCAAAGATAGGCCCAATGTCATCTCGCCACATGCAAAACCCCACCAGACCTCCAGCTCTACCCAGATCCAACTCCATGATATGGCAGGAGATGAAGTCCTAGCCCAGGGTAGCCCAAGGCAATCCAGTAACCATGAGACTAGCAGTCTCTGCCCAAAGGCCTACCCTACCAAAAGTCATTTTGGCAGCCACCCAGATCAGCCTTGCTGACAGGTGCAGGAACCTGGCCCAAGGTAGGCCTGGACCCAACTGCCACAAGCAGGCTGTGAGCAGAGCTCAGGCCAGAAACAAGACAGTCTCTGCCCAAAGGCCCACCTCTGCCAGAGCTCATCTGTGCCCCAATCCACCTTGCTGATACACTGAGAAGTCCTGACAGGGTAGATCCTGTTCCCTCCTGCCAACAGCTGACACCCTGCTGTAGCTCAGCATCCAACCAGTTAACCCTTGCAGATGTGCACAGGAGCCCTGGCACAGGGTAACACTGGGAACATATGGCCACCACCAGACCTTCACCTCTGCTCAGGCTTGGCCCAGGACCGACTCTGCCCCAAGGCAAGACACTCTCCAGAGCTCATTCCCAGCCCAGGTCTAGCTGGAGCATCTGCATCAGAGCCAGGGAAAGGTTAGGAATGTTCCATTCCTCTACTGTCTGAGCCCTGCTGGAGCTCAGGCTTGGCCCAGGACCACCACCACCCTCATGCTGTCCCCTGCTGCTCATAAATAGCCCATATTTTCCTTGCTGACCTGCACAAGAGCCAGGTAAGGGGAGGCTGAGCTCCATCCTGACAGCTGCAGACCACCACCAGAGCTCCAGCTCTGCCCAGATCCAACTCGACAACATGGTAGGAGACAGAGGCAGAGCCTAGGGTAGCCCAAGTCCATCAAGTCACCTTCAGACTGGTACCTGAGCTCAGGCTCCTCCCAGAAATGACTGTCCACTGTCAGACAGTCACCAAAGTTCAGCCCCAGTCCAGATCTCCCTCTGACAGGCAAGCAAGCCTGCCCCAAGTTAGGCCTTGGACCAATGCCACAAGCAGGCCCCAAGCAGCCCTAAGGCCAGACACAGGACCATCTCTGCCCACAGGCAGAGCTCAAACATGCCCAAGATTGGCCTTGTTGACCTGCGCAGGATCCTGTGCAAGGGGAGGCCCAGTTCCAACCCGCCACCTGCAGAATCCCACCAGAGCTCCAGCTCTAACCAGATCCAACTCAGTGTCCTGGCAGGAGACAAAGCCAGAGCCCAGGGTAGCCCAAGTCGATCCAGTCATCATGAGACTGTCACCAAAGCTCAGGCTCTGCTCATGAATGACTCTACCCACTGACAATCAGTCACCCAAGTTCAACCACACCCAGATCAGCAGTGCTGACAGGTGTGGGAGCCTGGTCCAAGCTAGGCCTGGGATCAACTGCCACAAGTAGGCCCCAGGTAGAGCTCAGGCCACAAGTCCTACAGCCTCACCCCACAGGCAGACACTTTCTGGAGCTCTGGTTCTTCTCTGATCAGCCTAGTCCACCTACTTGGGAGCCCACACATGGATAGACATAGTGCCATCCCCCCAGTGTCTGATCCCCGCTGGAGCTCAGACTCAGCCCAATACCACCTCTATCTATGGTCAGATGCACACCAGACTCAGGCCTGAGCCAGGACTGCCTCTGCTCACTTGCTGACTAATGTTGGAGCTTGGGCTCAGCCCAGATTATCCTAATACACCTGTGGGAGTCCAGTAGTAGGACTGAGATCATTTTTCCACTGCTAGATAGCAGGTGGAGCTTAGGCTTGTCTCAGGATTGCCTCTCCAACCTGCACGGGAACCTTGGCAAGTGTAGGAGTGGTTCCATTTCACCACCTGCACACCTCACCTGGACCTCAAGCTCTGCCCAGGAGCCAGGCCCCAGGGAAAGCCCTGGTTCTACCTGCCACCACCTGACATCGGTGGTTCTTAGGCTCAGCCCGGGACTTCCTCCACTCATTGCCAGACATCTTTGGGAGCTCAGGATCACCTCAGATCTGTGAGGATGACCTGCAGTGGAAGCCTGGGCACAGAATGCCCACAGGTCCATTCCCCCACCAGCCAACCACTGCAGGAGCTTATGCCTAGATCTGATCTGCCTGGCCAAACTCTCCTGAGCTCATGCTCAGGGTAAGCCTAGGAACATCCCGCCACTGGATGACCTCTTCTGGAGCTCAGGCTCTGTCCAGATTAGCCTATTGCAACCGCATGGGTGTCCTTACCTAGGGTAGGCTTGAGGCCAGCAGACCCTCACCAGATTTGAGGCTCATCCCAGGACTATCTCAGTCCACTGGCAGACACTTCCAGAACTCAGGCAGGGCCCAGGACTGTATGCACCCATCAGCAGACTCCCAATGGAGCTCAGGTAAGGCCAGATCCTCCTCATGGATCTGCATGGCTGCCAGAACCCTAATTAGGTATGGATCAATCCCACCAGGGGAAACCCCCCAGGAGCTGATGAATAAATAAATAGCCAAAACAATAAATAAATAAAGGAAGGAAGGAAAAAGAAAGAAAACTAGTTCATTCATATTTTTGATTTTATTCACATTTACTTTCAGTAGGACATCATGGATTGACTCTATTCTTCAATGCAAGAGACTTACTTATATTACCTAAGCCTGATTTGGGTGACCCAAATGTTATCCATGTAAAAATTAAACATAATTGTAAAATATTGAAGATTTCTTCCCTGACTTTCACCAATATCAATCATATTCACCAGAATACCCCATCTGAAAAATTTGATTTCACATCTGAAATTTGGAAATAGAACCAGAATTCCCAAGCTGGCAAAGGGCTCTCTACATGAGGCAAAATTGTTCCCAGTTGGTAGAAAACAGTATTTTGATGATGTTCCTTTGGGTTTCCGAACAACTCACTAGAGGTTAATCATATACGAAGCTCATAAAATTCAAGAAAAAGAAACAAACACCTTAATAAAAATGGGAAAAGACAAATGTAGGCTGTTTATAAAATATCACATAGCATACACTTGAGATGGCATTTCATGTCAATATAGTAATCCAAAGAATATATAAAGTACATTTGTGTGTGCATATCACATAAAAAGAATAAAGAGAATGAGAAAACCTAATGTTGACAGTGTTGGAAAATGGAATTGTCATGCTCTGATAATTGCAATGAAAAATTGTCATAACCCTTCTGCAGAGAAGTTTAAAATATATACGAAAATTTGAAGTGCACACTTTCCTTTAACCCAAGAATTCAAACTCAAATAACTTATGTATAGTTATTATGGCAAATTTTTAAATTTTACCATGAAATTGATCATTGTAATCAAGGTCCCCATTGGCTAGGGATCAGACCTCAGGTCCCTGGGGAAAGTCATTGGGTATTGCATTGCTCACACCCATGCCTTTCCTGGGGGTTGCTTACAATCATAAACAGCCCTCCTTCCAGAGATGTCTCTCTCAGCTCTTGGGCCATAATTTCACTGGACTGGTAACATTTTTCCCATTAAACTCTAAGACATTCTTATATATTTTGGAAATTCAGATTCAAGTGTTTCCTCACATCTACAGGTTGTCTCCTGCGCTGATTTTTGTCCCCTTCTGTAGTATGGGAAGATGTTGTCCATTATCTATTCTTGCTTTTGTTGTCTGTGCTATAGATGTTGTATCAAGAAAGATAGAGAAAGAAAGAAAGAAAGAAAGAGAGAGAGAGAGAGAGAGAGAGAGAGAGAGAGAGAGAGAGAGAGAGAGAGAGAAGGATTGAAGGAAGGAAGGAAGAAAAAAAAAAAGAAAGAAATCATTGCCAAGACTAATGAGAATGACTGGACAATGAAGGTTTTTTTTCTCCTGTTTTTTTCTAGGAAATTTGTAGCCATAGGTCTCACACAGGTCTGCCTTACCGACCTGCACAGGAGATGGTGCCCAGGGTAACACAGGGTCCATTCCTCCACCAACTGACCCCTGCTGGATCTAAGGTTCTGCCTAGATCTACATTGCCAACATGCCCAAGAGCCAGGAGACAGGGTAGCCCGGGTCCATAAAACCTCTGTGAGACCTCCACCAGAGTTCAGGTTTGGTCTGGACAACCTGCACCCACCAGCCAACCATGCTGGAGCTCAGGAATGCCTTTGCCCACTGGAACTCTCTCCAGAACTCAGGCATGGCCCAGGATCTCCTCTGTCCACAGACAGACATCAGCTGGGGCTCAGTACTGGCCCACATCAGCTTCTATGACCTGAACGGGAGCAGGAACACAGGGTAAGCCCTGGTCTTTCACACTACTTGCAGACCCCAGCAGGAGCTCAGTCTCTGCCCAGATTGACCATGCAGATTTGCAAGGGAGCCTCAGCACAGGTTAGGCCCAAGTTCATCCTGCCAACAGGATACACTGCCTGGAGCTTAGCATGCACCCAGGATTGCCTCTGCCAACAGGAAGACATGTTCTGGAGCTCATACACAGCCCAGGTCCTCCTCAACGACCTGTGCAGCAACAAGTGTTCAGGGTAGGCCCAGGGTTATCCCACCACCTGCAGAACCCCACAGGAGCTCTTGCTCCTCCAAGATCTGCCTTGCTGACATGCATGGGAACCCATTGCACAGGATAGCCCTGGATCTATCCCGCCACCAGGAGATCCCCTGCAGGAGCTCAGGACTGGCCCAGATCTTCTTTGCCAACCTGCATGGCTGCCAGGGCTCAGATAAAGTGCAAGTCAATCTCTCCGCCAGGAAAGTCCCCAGGAGCTCAACAAGAAACAAATAGCCCAGATAGATAGTTAGATAGATAGATAGATAGATAGATAGATAGATAGATAGATAGATAGATAGATGAATCTAGATTATGCATATTCCTGATTGTTTTGCATTTCCTTTCAGTAGGACTTCATGGATTGACTCTATTCATTAATTCAAGAGATTTATAGAACCTAATCCTGAATTTGGTGGGCCAAATGTTGTCCATGTAAAAATAAATCATGATTGTGAAATATTGAAATTATCTTCTCTGACTTGTCAACAATATCAACCATATTCACCAGAATATCTCATCTGAAAAACTTGATTTCACTCTGGAAACTTATAAGAAGAACCAGAATTTCCAAGCTGGCAAAGAGCTCTATACATGAGGCAAAACTGTTGACAGTTGCTTGAAAACAGAATTTTGGTGATGTTCATGTGGGTGTCTGCACAGCTCACTCACCAGAGGTTAGTCATACACTGAGCTCCTATAATTCAAGAAAAAGTAACAAACAGCCTATTAAAAATGGGAAAAGACAAATGTAGGTCATTTATAAAATATGACATACTATAAATTTGAGATGGCATTTCATGTTAATATAGCTATCCAAAAAATATATAAAGTATATGTATGTTCCTATCTAATAAAAGAATAAAGAGAATGAGAAAAATCTAATATTGACAGGGTTGGAAAATGGAATTGTCATGCTCTGATAATTGCAATGCAAAATTGTCAGAGAAGTTTTAGAACATATACTAAAATTTGAAGTGCATGCTTACCTTTTGGCCAAGAATTTCAATTTAAGTAACATATTTATTGTCATTGTGGCAATTCTTAAATTGATCATTGTAACCAAGGTCCGAACCAGCTGGGAATCAGACCTCGGGTTCCTGGGGAAAGTCACTGGGCACCATTTCTCTGCTCACACCCATACCTTTCCCAGGGAGGTTGCTTAGGTTAATAAAGACAGGTCTCTTTGCAGAAATGTCTCTTCCAGTCCTTAGCCATGATTTCATTGGATTGGTAACTTTTTTGGCTATTAAACCCTAGGACATTCTTATATATTTTGGAAATCCACAATGTGAAAGCATTTCCTCCATACTGCAGGTTGTTTTCTGCCCTGACTTTGATTGTCCCCTTCTGCAGTATGGGAAGATGTTGTCCAATATCTATTCTTTTTTTTTTTTTTTAAAGAGAGAGTGAGAGAGGAGAGAGAGTGAGAGAATTTTTAATATTTATTTTTTAGTTCTCGGCGGACACAACATCTTTGTTGGTATGTGGTGCTGAGGATCGAACCCTGGCCGCACGCATGCCAGGTGAGCGCGCTACCGCTTGAGCCACATCCCCAGCCCAATATCTATTCTTGTTTTGTTGTCTGTGCTATAAATGTTGTAACAAAAAACAAAACAAAAAGAAACAAGAAAGAAATCATTGCTGAGACTAATGAGAATGACTAGACAATGAAGGGTTGTTTTCTCCTGTTTTTTTTTTTTCCCTAGGAAGTTTACAGCCATAGATCTCACATTTAAGTCTTCCACTCACTTTAAAGTGATTTGCATGTGGCATAAGATAAGCATCTTGTTTCATCTTTTGGCATGCGGGCATATTATTTCTCACTAAATTTTTTTATGGAGTTGTTATGGTTTTATATCCATAAGATCACCATATGCAAATAGAGACATTTTTTACTTCTTTTCCTATTGGGGTGTATTTTCTTTCTTTTTCATTCCTAGCTACTCTGGTTACGGCTTCTAGTACTCTGCTGAACAGAAGTGGTGAGCTTGGGCATTCTTGCCTTGTTCCTGATCATACATAAACAGCTCCCACCGCCACTGAGGATTATATTATGAGGTTTTCATATATGGCCTTTATGGGGTTGAGTTAACTTCTGGATCTTTCTAGTTTATTGTGTATATTTGTTATGAAGGTGTTGAATTTGATAACCATGTGATCTTCATCCTTGTTTCAGTTGATTTGGTGTGTGACAGATGACTGTTATGAGGTGCTCAGGGAAATGAAAATCAGAACATCAATTAGACATCACACCACATGCTACAGCTCTGTGTTTTCTTATCAAAAACCTACAAAAGACATCAAGTGCTAGTGGAGACTAGGGGGATTGGAACCCCTCTATTGGTGGGAGTGAAACATGGTGTGGCTGCTATGGAAACTAGTATGGCAGTTCCTCAAAAAAATTGAACTAGAACTCTCAGGAACTGGCCACACCATTTCTGTGTATTTATTAAAAAAAACTAAAATTGAGTTTTGAAAAAGGTATTAGCACTTCCACCTTCATTCTAGCATTAGTCACAGGAGTTGGGATGTGGAAACATTTCTAGATGTCTATCAAAAGATGTATAGGTTTACAGATTATGGCTGATCACACATGAAGCTTCAAATAAAGAAATAATACCTTCAGTCCAGGACAACACAAGGGAGTCACAGATGACCAAAAGAAGTGAGCCAGTTCCACAACAAACACTGCGGGACTCCACACACATGATGTCTGTAAGATGGTCCAACTCATATACACAGAGAGTAGAAGGGGAGTTGCCAAAGGTGGGGCATAAGGACATGTTAATCATCAGAGATAAAATTTCAGGGATGCAGAGGATGCAAATCTAGAGAGCTGGGCTTGTAGATATCCAGGCCGCACTGTTGTGACCTGGAAGTTAGTGAAGGAGGCTGCTTCCGTCTTCAATATTCTTACCAAATTCTAACAATAAATAAATAAATTGAAGTACATTCACTTCCACAGAGGCCTTGGAATATTTTCTAAAAAGAATCCACTATCTACTTCAGAAATTAAGTTCCTTCGTGTATCCATTGGTGTCTACGTATTTTCCCCAAATTTAACAAAGATGTTTGGTTATAAAAGATTGTTTTTACAAAAGTCATACTGTGCATAATTTTAACTGGGACACACATCAGGCTGGGCAAAGCTTTCAACAATGAGAAGATACCCAAGTCTGAGTATTCAGAGTGCAAGGGCTACAGGGAGGGCAAAGATTTGTTTGTGACCTTCCTGCCACACACACCATTGAGGCCATTATGTTCCCAGCCAGGGGAACCAAGGCATGGGACACACAGGAATCCAATTTGGCCTGATTGGCTCAAGTGTCCATATGCAGAGGTTTCTAGAATTTTCTTAATTATTTTCAGTCAGAACCAACATGGACCTGGGATTGGTTATGGCCAGATCCACCCCATCCATCAAGGCATAGGATGTGTCATCATTGTTGGTCACCCAGAATCCAGCAGATCCTCAAGCACAATGTCTCCCATGTGGAGCCACCATGAACAATGGCAGATGTGCACGCCTTTACCATTTTGCATGTCGTTTTCTCCCTGTTTGCTGCTTTTGTGAAAGCAGGGATTGAGTTCAATTCATCTCAAAATGTAAGAGCCTAGAAAATTACCAGCCTGTAAGTGTGGATAAATAGCTTTTTTGTTGATTTCTTCCTGAGCAAGACTTCATCAAAGCTCATTCTGAAGAGAAAATATTGTAACATTGGGATGTGCTTGGCTGCAGTTATAGAACATCCAACAAATGGTGTTAGGATTTACAAGATATCTTTTTTCCTATATGAACAAGACTCCTGAAGCCCTGAGTTCCTAGGGATGGGGTGGCATCAGTGTGATATCACTGTAGATTCAGGGTCTTTCAGCATTCTGCTCTTGTCTTCATCTCTTGCCTGCATCCTCACAGTCACAACATGGATGCCAAGCTCTCACTCTTCAGTTCCTAGAAGGGAGAGTGAGGCCTCCTTAACTCAGCTCAACATGCAGACTGGTCTCAGTAACTTCACCAGTGGAGACCAATCACCTTTCCCATCTGAAAGCACCCCCCATTCACCTGCCACCCTGTTACCATCTACCACAACTCCTGATTATGTTCTTCACCACATAAATCTATCCCAATGTGAAGTTAATCTTTTCAATGTGAAAGAGGTTACTAACCCAAAGGGATCCTCTGTGAAGGTGAGTCTTCAGCCTGTGACCTTTTCATGGAGAGGTAGGTGATCAGAGAGGCCATTGTGCCACATCTTCACAGGCAGAAGTGGAAGACTGGTGGAAACCAGGCCATACAAGTCCATAAAGTGAAACTATCATCATGAATAAATTTTAACACAGATCTTTGATCCAATTTAAGAAATTCTGAAGTTTGACCATGTTTAGTCCACATACCTGTGCATGGTGGCAATCAGCTGGAGCAGAGTGGCAGATCTGTGTGCTCTCCAGTTTGCCACAGTCCCCACCTGCCTGCTGCCCTAAGTGCCATCTCATCCCTCTGCTCATTCATGTTCCTGGTCTGGCCCTGAAGGTGACTGGGCTTATGTTCCTATTTTGGTGTACAAAGAATGTTTTTCAAATTAATTTTCCTTTACTCTTTTGATCTGGGCATAGTGAGTAGATATAGTTTTCTGATGGGGGCTATGAGGTTAGAGAGGTAGAAACATCCCCAAGGTCAAACAGGTCACTCCCCATCTGCAGGGGTCCTAAGCATGTACTTAAGTTTCCTGCAATTGCAGGCTCCTTGCACCATGTGCAGAGAGACAAGAGTCAGAGCCCAGGTGGAAGACTATTTGGTTTTGCAAAAGGGGCCCAGTGGAAAGGAGCAAGGGACTCACAGGAAAAGATCATGGTCAAAGACAACCAGGAGCAACCAAGGTCAAAGCCAACTTTACCCAACTTCAACAATTCCAAGCAGCTTCTGCTCCAGCTCCTAACACAACTGATTCCTGTTTGTGGCAGTATGTGGGGCCCAGAAAAGTACAGAAACAAGACACATGAAAAGAGAGTGACAGAGACAGAGAGAAGTGCGCAAAGGAAGACAGGCTGAAAGGGACAGAAAAAGAGACTGAGGGTGGGAGGGAAGAGAACACCAAAGAGCAGTGGGAGAGAGATGGAGGTTGGCATGGGACAGAGTTAAAGAGCTTCAGAGAGCTGGGTGAAATTGCTGAGGGCCATTACCAAGTAGGAATGACGCGTCGAAATTTCCTTGCCAAGCGTACCCCATGCTGCTTAGAGGACATTCAATGGGACATTGCATGCATGCTTTAATAAGGTGACCTTGCTCAAGGACCAAGGCGGATCCGGGTTTAGAGGTGATCAGGTTTGAGGAAGTAACCGGCTCCTTGAGTTTAAGGCGTTGCCAATTTAAGATAATGGGTTTTAGGGAAGTTAGAGGTTGGAGATTATTGCTGGAATTAGGGTGTTCCTGCTGCTTGTTCCCGTTGAGTTCTCGTAAAATGGGATTTGGAGATAGCCTCGTGGAGTAGGTGAATTGTGCGGGCAGACGGCAGAAGGCATTTGCCCCTGGACCTGTGTGGAGGCGGTGTGAGAGCGGGAATAAAGAATTGCTGTTTGAATCTACAAAGGTGTGTGGTGGCTCGTGATTCTGGTGCCAAGCCGAGACATTGGCTTTGGCAAGGTAACAGATATGGAATATTTACATCTACTAGGCAGTATGTGCTTTTGTAAAAAAAAAATACTAATAAAAATCTAATGAAAGCTTCCCCATGGCTACCTTTGTACCCCTGGGAAAACCAGATAAACTTTTTGTAATGGTCACCTACAACCAAAAAATATGTATAAGTTAGTTTTAAACAATGGATTAGTTTTAAAGATAAATATTATTCTTTATAATTATTATCAACATTAAAATATCAATTGTGATGAACTTGAAAGCAGATAACTTTTTAACATAGCATGTCAGAAAGGCTCTTTTTAGTCCCTATGCATGGTTTGAGTCTACACCTACAGCTTAGTATGACCTTTCAGAAACCACATGTGGTTTTCTAAAAAATGTGCTTCAATTCCCAGAGAGTTTATAGAGGCATGGTGGCTATTGCTTTAGCTATACTTGTGAAGGCTTTGAATATAAAGTGTATCCAACATTGGGCTCATGGGTTGAAGGCTTGGTCACCAGGCTGTAGGGTTCAGAGTGAGTGCTTTGGGGAAGCATGAGGACTCTGACCTCATCAGTGGATTTATCCATTAATGGATTCATATTTGATGGCATATTGGGAGGTGGGGAAACTAGGTGGTGGGACCTGGTGGGAGGAAGCAGGTTCCTCTGAGCATGCCCCTTCCTCACTCGCTCTGCTTTCTTGCTGTCATCATGAGCAGCTTTCTTCTGCCACACCCTTCTGCCATGATGTTCTACATCACTTCAGACCCAGAGCAACACATTTGCTGGCTGTGGCTACTGAAGTCTGAAATCATAAGCCAAAATGAATCTTTCCTCCTGTGAGTTTGTTTTCTGAGTTGTTTTGTCAAACATCTATGGTCAATAAGATGTTATAAAAATTTAGATATCTTATTTAGAAGTTTAAACTTTTGATGTTATGTAACCTCATTCTTGTATTCTATAATGCTTCATTAACTATTTTCTCTTCAAGATCTGTGCAAGTAAAAACATTTAAACAGTTAAGGTATTTGCTCTCATAAAATCATAAATCTGTACAAAGAAGCAAATACATGAGAAAACACTGTGTCCTGGAATAAAATCTGCAGTGGAAAGACAGGGAGATGAGGGTGTGGCTGCATCAGACAGGCCTTAAATCTCCCTTAGATTCTCTCACCCTCATCTGTCTCCTAGACCTTGGACTTTGCTCACCTCAATTGACATCAAGGCCACAGACCCCTGGGGCCTCACAGATTCTGGTGCCTGAGGTAATGTACTACTTCCCTAGGATGCAGTCTCGCCTTCTCCAACCAATTCCAGAATAGAGGAAGCACCACACCTGGTGACTTCTAAAAGGACAAAGTGCTACAACCCTCAAATAAATAGAAGTTAGCATTCATGAAGCCAATAACCCAATGAGAGATTATATTGGAACAATCACTAAATAACTCCATTTTAATAGACTGTTGTGAGTCATGACTTTTCCATACATGCCGCTGGACACATACAGAAGCAGAGTCACACATTACCTTGCATTTTCTTCTTTTCCTTTTGTAACTCATTCTCTTTTCCCCCACTATTGCAGTCTTGGGATTTCATTTCTCTATAAAGAATTGGCCCTTGGGGCTGGGGTGGTGGCTCAGTAGTAGAGCATTTACCTAGCATGTGTGAGGCACTGGGTTCAATTCTCAGCATCACATATAAATAAATAAAATAAAAATCCATTGACAACTAAAAACTATTAAAATTAAAGAAAAATTGGCCCTTAAAAACCTTGTTTTGATCTATGCTATTTAGGATAGCTAAGCTAAGACAGTGATCATTTTGATTTGAGGATGGGTGTAGGAAAGAAAGGGTGAAAGGTATTGATCAGGAAAGATTGCATCAAGATATCAGTTACTTAAAGAATGCAATGAACAATTTTATACTTATGATTTCTCAGAAGTCTTTTGCCCATTATAAATTATGACTTTGATGAGGATAGTCAGAAAATCTAAAAGTGAGAAAATAGTAGAAGTCCATTAGTTCATTAATCCAGAGATATCACCACACTACATTGAGCTTAACTGCATCCAAAATTCTCACCTGGAAGGATAGTCAAGATTTGCAATCCTTTTGTCCATATTACTTATCATCCATTGAGATACTAATGATGTTCATCTTTCATCAAATTCTGTATCTTAATTTTTATTCTGAATTTTTCTCTAGCATTGCATTTGGAGACTATTAACACCATCTAATTATTTGTGGAAACACAACACAAATTCTTGAAGATGTTCATATTTTTAACCTCCATATTCTTCAATTTCAATCTATCTCTCCCTTAATCCACTATAAATTCTAGCAGTCTTTGACCTTTCTAACCCTCTCTTTTGACTTCTTCCATTTTCTTCAAGTTTTTCCCTGAACTTCTTATTCTTCGTACTAAATCCAAATCATTCCAAAGAGCTTTCAAGTTTCTTTTCCCTCTTGCTCATCTATTTTAAGTTTGATGTTTGCTTTCGTGCCTTCTGTTTCCTTGTTCACTTGGAGCCAGCTCTGTAGTCTTTGTCACGAAGCCACTTCTGTCACCTCAGTCGACAACCTATCCTTCCTTAAGAAAAACGAAAAACAATGAGGAAAAAAAAATACTCCAACCCTTTAGTAAACTTCCTTACACCAAAACCCGTGTAAATAAAACATCTAGCTCCACAAAGAGAACGTGGCATTCACCTCAGCTCCAAAACTCTTGTGAGAAAACAGGCATTTCACACAAGAGAAAGGTATCTGCCTCCAAACCAGAACTCTGGTTAGAAATTTGGTGAAGTACAAAGAGGTCCCACTTTCGGAAGAAGTAAGTCCAATAGTTGAAATGGCAGTTTACTTTGTTCTTTCAAATACAATTTTGTCTCAACTTAGGGTAGCCAGATAATTTATTATCTGAGCCAGTGTATTTTTGAAAATGAAAAGGGCTTGAAATATCAAGTGTAAGCCAGGACTGTTTCAAACAAATAGGGAAGACTCTTAACTCTGCTTTGGGAAGTCTACGAATAACACTGGAAACCTTTCGTTTTAATTTAGAACTCTGGGAATCAATCACTCCTTGGGATCTTTGTAGTTTTTCAGTTGCTCAGTGAAGGCCTACCAGCTCTAAGGATTTCAAATGAAAGAAAAATGAGGACATGCAGATGAAACCTGAATGTAGTACTTAAGAGTGATGACTGTTCTTTCCTATCCTGACTCTACTTGTTGTGTGAGATTGGACAAGCCATTTAACCACTCTGTGTCTCAGTTTTCTCATCTGTAAAATAGGAATGAGTGGTGCCACATTGTGCTGTGAGGGTTAAATGAGTGAAACCCCTTAAAGTAGTTCCTTGCATATAACACTACCTACTGCTAGAGGCTGAAGCACAAAGTGGGCTGGCCCTTCCTATGGCTGTGAATACTAAGATTTCCAAGAGCATGGCTGATGAGACACAGGGCAAGTCTCCTATGACTTTCTACTTCTACATATAATATAATACCCAAGGTTAATTTCTGATTCCTTGTAATATTTAATGCAAAAAAAATTAAGAAAAAAAATGAGGAGTTTACTTGCTAAAGAGAGACTTGCTTTATCCTGTCTTTTATGTCAAGGAAGAAGTTATACAAGTGTGTTTTTGCATTGTGTTTATGTGAGAGTCCCAGAAAATAGTTCGAACATAGAGTAACTGTTGACCTAAGAGAAGAAATCCATGAGAGAAATGAGATAGAGAGCTTCACTAAGACATGTAAGTACACCTATTACAGCTACTTTTTTTGGTGAGGATTGAACTCAGAGCCACTCAACCACTGAGCCACACCCCCAGACCTAGTTTATATCTTATTTAGAGACAGGGCCTTCCTGAGTTGCTTAGCACTTCATTTTCGCTGAGGCTGGCTTTGAATTTGCGATCCTCCTGCCTCAGCCTCCTGAGCCACTGGGATTACACCTGTGAGCCACCATGCCAAGCTATTATGGCTACTTTCCTCATATGAAAACCAAGCAGGCATTTCTTTGCTACTGTGAATGCTGTGATTTTTCTCCTACTGAGCAATTAAGTGAGCACAGATGTGGGTATTTCTTCTGTTCTTGGCCCTTTATGGCCACAAGGAACTCTCAGCACTTTCAGGGAAGCTCTTCCCTTCACTACCCACCCCCCAGGCTGACCTGGAGAGGTCACCACTAGCTGTCCAGGGGGCAAGTGGTTCCCAGAGCTCCAGGAGGGCTTAGGCTGATAGGGAGTAGGAAAAAAAAATACAGAAGATACATTCCAAAACCCCACACATCCCAAAGCATCTTGCCAACAGAAACTCAGGCTGGTTTTATGATTATGTCTGAGTATAATCCAAGGGAAGCAGAAGACAATGGTATGGAAAACAGAGCAATGGGTAGCCACCATGTGCCTCTGATTAAAAAGTCACTTGCTAGAAAACTAGCAATCGAGAGAGAGCAGGAGCATCGACCTTCTCCTGAAAAGCCACTCGTTGTTATGCTGGGTTTACTGATTTTCACAACCAAAATTGCCATTGCATTTTTTCCACCCATATCCTATGGGTCTCAGGAAAGGAAAATTGGAGATTCTCCTGCTCCCTAAATCATTATCGATTCCCACAGTGGGTGTAGAACATTTCTTGGCATGGGCAATGGAGGAGCAGTGGCCAAGGTTAGACTTCATTTGTTGGGGTAGAGTGATGCATCAGTATATCTTTATTGAACGTTATTGAAGAAACGAGGATAAAACTGCAGCAGGATTCTTTGGGAGGGCTAGACCTTTAAAACGTTATCAGATTTGAATTTTAAAATATAAAAAAGTCTCCCACTGAGTCTTGACTGATGAGCATGAGATTTTTATAACACCATATAGCAGTGATTATAGCAGCTGGACAGCACCTCTCAATCTTTGGTCTACCTCTCTGTTTTCCATGGGAGGCAACAGAGTACCAGAGAGCTCAGGTCTCACTTACCCAAGCGTCAGACCCAGAAGGACAACAGGAACAAAGATCACCTCACTTCCCGGTTTCCCAACAGAGCTCTTTATATGACACCAGGAGGTTGTTTTTGTAATAAAGATAGACTTATCCGTTAAAAATAATGTTCTACCTCATAGAGATTGAGAGTAGAATGGTGATTAGCATATGCTGGGGCGCATATGAAGGAGGAGGAGAATGAAGTGGGTGCTAAGTTATGGTCAGGAGTAAGAATTGTAGTTTGCTATGGAACAGTAGGATGACTCAACAGTATGTACTGATAATCTCAAAAAACTGGAAGGATTTTTAATGTTTTGCCATAAGTAAAAGACAAATCTTTGAAGAGTCAGACATGTTGAACCCGATTTAAACATTATGCAATGTGTACATGTATTGAAACAGCACATAGTACCCATCAACATGTACAATGTTTATGTTTTATGTATTAACTAAAATATTTTAATTTAAATTGATATAAAAGAAAACGTTTAAAAAACTAATATATGTAAAAGCAAAATCTGTTTTCTCCCCTATTTAATGAAATTCATCAATGAGCTTGTTAGAGAAAACACTTCAAAAGGCAGGAACTCCATGAAAAAGGTGGGAAATATGGTTGGATGATAAATCATGTGACCACAATGTGCCCCCACCTCCTCTTCCTGGACCCCACTCTCTCACTGCTTCCGTGAGGCTCCATTCTGATTTGTGCTGACTGAATTTTGACACATGCTTCAGAATCATTTTTCCTTCTCCCCTTGCCCATTAACCAAAGACCATCACCTGCTCAAGAAATGTATTCCAGATGTCTTAAAGAAATTCCCTCTAAAACATAGTATCAGATATTTTTCTAAAGTAAATAAATAGTATAAAAATATTTCCATATTTGTAAAAATTGTTGATTTTTATTCATTTTAAATAGTTCATGCATTCAGTATTTAAAATATATATCAGGAAACTTTACTTATTATTGTTTTATTTTCCCCAGGAATTGAACCCAGGGGTGTTTAAACACATCCCCAGCCTTTTCTTATATTTTAGAGACAGGGTCTTGCTAAATTGCTTTGAGCCTCACTAATTTGCTGAGGTTAGCTTTGAATTCTCAATCCTCCTGCCTCAGCCTCCTGAGCAGCTGGGATTACAGGTGTGCACTACTGTGCCCAGCTAAAACATGTATCAGGAAACTTTAATGTGCACCAGATCATCTGTGATAATTGCATTTGAGGAAGGTTTCTGCCAGAGCAGAGTATATTGCTTGACTCTAATTCATTTGGGCATAAAGAGCTGCTTGTTGAAAAAAGTAATATGATAGGTGTGGTGGCACACCTCAGTACACCCAGCCTCAAGGTGAGGCTGAGGCAGGAGGATCACAAGTTCAAGTGAGGCTCTACAACTTAGTGAGACTCTATCTCAAAATTTTACAAATAAGTAAATAAAAATTAAAGGTCTGGGAATGTAGCTCAGTGCTAGAGCAGGGTGGATTCAATTCCCTATACCAAAGAAAAAGTACATTGTTAGCAAAATAAGGACTAAACTTTAAAGTGAAAAACCTTAGATGTAAGCAAGTAATTAGATCTAGACTCCACCATTATTTTCCCTGTATGTTGTTATGTAAACTGAAACTTGGATTGAAATAGGCAAATGTGCAGGGTTCCATGTTACCCTGAAGGCTTTGACTACCAGGATGAATTCTTGGATATTTCCTATGACATGAAATACCATGTGCCCTATGTGTAAAGTATTCTATGCATGTAGATGTTGGTGGGAATGGATAAGTAGGAGGATCAATGAAAGAATGGCAGGGCTAGAAGGTGGGAAGAAAGGATACAATTGAATCTTGCCACATAGAGGACAGAATTCATTTTGACACTTATCTACCTCCCACCTGATTTCTTTTTAGAAAGGTGAGAAAGGTCCTAGATCTGACTCAAGAAGTGTGGAAAGCTTGCTATAGCAATAACTGAACATCAGTCTTCAATGAGATGCTAATGTTGAAATGCCTTTTAAAAGCACAATTTATACTTGAAATGTTCAAAGGCTGCCAATATCCATTCGTCTGCTAAAGCCCTCTATATTTGTATTATACAATAAGTGAGAGCAACTGTCTCTTAATACTATAAAAAATTGTTAACAATCTAGAAAATATACCTCAAAATGAACCCCTCTAGTCCTGTTCAGGAGTGCTGTGCTTTTTATAATGGATACCATAATGAAAAATTCCTTATTAAATTTATTGTGGTTTTTAATGAACTGGTTCTCCAAATGTGAAAAGTCTGTGTTGATATACTGGGATTGTATGACTTAGAAAATAAAGGGAGTGCATATTTAATACTGAAAGATAATAAGACAGATTAGGCCATATTTTATTTTAAAATGTGCTTTTTTCCAACATTTATAAGAGTAAGCAGATAAACCTGCCAACATCTCTTCCTTTTATACAAAGAACTGACTATAATAAAATTTTAGTCATACTCTTAGAAGATTTTAGAACAAAAGTGGAGAAATCTAGGGCAGAAAGATGATGAACTTGCCATTAAATCTTATTCACTAGTACTTGATGCCTGAAATCTCACAGAACATTTAATGTGCCTATAACATTGAACATTTGACAGCTTTTACATAATATTCTAGGCAAAGGTGACCTGATCCTCCTGTGCTGTTGACAGTGCAGCTGAAATGCCCTCCAATAAATGAAGCAGGATTATCTAGCCAAGATGGCAAACAACAGCTTATGATATGCACCAGGAATTTCCATTGCTCATTGGATCCCTGCTGTCAATGACACATGGATCATGTCTGAATATAAAGCCCATGTTTCCCTAGACATTTGATAAGTTTTAAAGGACAAGAAAACACAAAGTGGACTTCAGATTTAAAGACCAGTTGTGTGTTCCACACTTAGAAGTTTACAATGCTCCATCAAAGCAAGCTTTGAAAGTCTTTAGGGTTATGTTAGTGTGTATCTCCCTTAATCATATTCTATTGACTTGGATGCATCTCCAGCTTAAAATTCATAGAACACAAGGAATAAACTATATGTTGTAAGACAATAATGAAAATAAACAAGCACTCAGAAGTGGCATATGAGGTGACAAAAATTGTGGAGGATTCATGCAATATGTTCAAGATGTCTGCATCGATGTACCATATAATGACTGCTACTTTGCCTCCCAATTTGTGGGAAAAAAAATAATCGAATAAAAGCTTGGGTGCTTGTTGTCAATGCATAGGCTACAAGTCACCTCTTGTAAATTTAGTTTATAATAGTGTAATTAGCTGCCACATGGCCAGATTTTCTAAATGCTCTTCCTTCTGCTGGAAGCTTGACAATTTGAATGCCACAGAATATCAACACCAATCTTTCACAGCCTTTTGCCAGAGCAGCCTCAGGATATGTTGAGCTGGCGAGGTAACTACATTAGAGAAATGAGTTTGTTCTTTTTCAGAAGACAAATATACTATCTTTGAAACCACTTACAAGGAAAAAAATAGTCATTAAATACCAGTGTCCAACACCAAACTAGAGTTGTTAATAATAGGAGTATTCTAGCATTGCAAAAGATACGAGACCTCAAAGTCAGAAAAAAAGAATGGTGCTAAAGACAGGCAAACCCAGAATACTTTATAGAAAATCATATCTGGGGTAGGTGGGAGAGTTGCAGCTTATAACGGTCATATCTAATACAGAGTGTTGTCATATATAATAGCAGCAATGATATAAATGTAGATATGTTTATAGCTTCTTACACAAGTGAGGAAGTGAACAGAGTTTTGGGAAATATCATAGAATACAGCAGAATGCAGCTGAGCCCAGAAATAAAAGTTGTAAGACTCCTTGCCAGAGAGAGAGAGAGAGAGAGAGAGAGAGAGAAAGCATTAACTGCTTTGTTTGCAGAACATTAAAAAACTAATAGTGAGCTTTCACTGAGAATAATTTTCTTTAATATGGAGAAGCTAATTTATTTGATTATTTTTGGTGAAACACTCTAACATTTGATGCATAGGTAGATATACAAGATGTTGCAACCTAAGTATAATTACAGTGTATGTGTTAAATTAAGAAACACTATAAATTGAGAATAATCTAAGAAATTTGTGAAAAAAACACTTTTATTTTTTAAAAAATGCAGAAGCACATAAATTCTGGATGAATTCTGCTTTATGTCAGACTGAATAGATTTATCTTTATGAAAATCTCACATACATCTTAAGCTATAGTAATTAACAAAATTGTAATAACTGTAGGTGCTTGGTGGCTATTTGAAAACTATACATCTCTAGTTCCCTTTCTATTACTTATTCCAACTTTCCTTGGCACTCACAAATTGACAGATCTAAGGCTACATATAGGGCAAGATTCACCAGGGCCTACTGCATATGGCAGTGAGATATTCCTGCAGCAATTGAATCCAAAGTTTGGCTGCCTTATCCATCAGCTATGTGATAACTACAGCTTGGCTCTTAACTCTAACAACACTTATGCTATTGCAGAAGTGACCAAAAAAAAAAAAAAAAAAAGAAGTCATTTGGAAACATCCGTCTCCTCATCTCCTCACAATATGGAGGACTTTGCTTTTTTAGTTTCCTTGTTAATTTTTGAAAAAAGAGTGTTGACTAGATTGATAGTTGACTAAGGTAATGTTTTTATATAAAGCAATATGGACATTTGAAAAGTAAATTTTAAGCTGTCTAATATGGAGTTCCATAGGGAGTCATTCTTTCATTGAAATCTGTTATTGTTTGAGAAAATCATCGAGAATGATTTTCTTTAATATGGAGAAGCTAATTTACTTGATTATTTTTAGTGAAACACTCTAACATTTGATGCATAGGTAGATATACAAGATGTTGCAACCTAACTATAATTACAGTGCATGTGTTAAATTAAGAAACACTATAAATTGAGAATAATCTTAGAAATTTTTGAAAAACCAATTTTATTTTAAAATAAAAATAAAAATCTCACATACTTCTTAAGCTATAGTAATGAACAAAATTTTTAAGAACTGGACGTGCTTGGTGGCTATTTGAAAACCATACACCTCTAGTTCCCTTTCTATTACTTGCTTTCCTATTAAGAAACATAGAAAATAAGAACAATAATTAAGAACAATAATTGCGACTTTTAAAATTAAATGCTCAGCGTACTTACAAAATGTACTTACAAAATAGTGCTTATGACATGCTTCTCATTTATCTTCCTTATATTAGGAATAATGGTTTAATAAAGCAATCAAAAATATACAAGAAAAGTTTTTAAACATTAAAAAAAAATCACAAACCAATAAATCACAATATGTAACTAGAAAATTTATGTGAACATGCTATTTTAACTTTATTTTCTCCCTTTAATCATAAATACTCTGTGATATAAAAATTTGGGAAAAAGAAAATTTGTTAATTTAGTTACAAATGTGAAATACCAATGTGAACTTCTCACAACTTAGTATTTATTTATCATTGCCCTATTATAAATTCTCTTTGCTTATTTATGCAGTAATTATGGAAACCAGACCCACCCCACCAGTTGTGTAATAGCTGACACCCAGCTTTGACTCTAACATTCAGTTGACAGAATTCCAGCTCTTGCTCCTACCAAAGGTACTTTGGTAACTACTTGACTGTATATTTTTCTATTGATTATGTAGATATAAATATGCCCATTTTCTAGGCTACACTATTTTAACTAAGTAATAAAGTAACAGTGAACAGTGTACATTATTTTATTGATCTGATAGATATACAGAGAGATATTTGTCCAATTATTTTTTTCTAGGCTAAAGTATTTTAGTTGAGGTAATACATGTATTAGTTAAAATTTTGAGTATTTCTTTAAGATTTATAATAAATAAGATAATTCCCCACACCATCAAAATAAGCAGTCATTTTTAACTCCTATAGCTGTTTCTTCTGATATTTAGGTCCATATATCCACATGTCAGAAAGTCATTGCCTGATTTTTAAATTTTAGATATTATTTTGTTCATGCTGTGAAGCATGATAATTTAGCTACTGATCCTGCCTCATGTCTTTCAATCAAATTTAAATTAAATCAGCATTGTTTATATTATCATGCAAGGCTAAGTATATTTCTAGTTTTCTACATTTTTCTCTAGATGTAGTAATAACTTGATATTTTCCTTTAATTTTCTACAGACCTCTGTCTTATCTTGCCCTAATTTCCCTGTAGAACTATAAGATTCTTCTAAACATAGCCAGACACAGCTATCACCATCTGTTGTTTCCTGGTGTTTGCCTTTCCCTATGTACCTCTCTCTTGACTACTCCATGAGAACACTGCTCTGCTGTATCATCCCAGGGCCTCCCATGTGGGGCTCTTCATTCCTGGATCCCGTGTCTTCCTGTTTCATGGCTTATTATCTCAGTTAGTACCTTTACCACCTATAGCTTCTAGAGAAAGAGTTTATGGGCCTTTTTTTTAAGATATGTGTTTTCAGATTTTTAAGTACTTGCATAGACTACTAGTTGAGTTTTGAGTATTTTAAGATACCGTTATCTGCATAATTAATTTTTAAATTAGGTATAAAATCTTGGTTGGAAATCATTGCCTTCACAGTCTTGAACATATTGAACCACTTTCTTCTAGTTTCCAATGCTGCTTTGATCACCTTTTGTTTATTTAACATGGATTACTAAAGCAAAGAAAAAAATATCATTTTCCACCTAGGTCACTGGTGGTCTTGTTAAAGTTTCAATGAAGTTGTTGGAACTAAAGCTCAGCTGGAAAATACTAAAAGAGACTCTGAGAGGAAGAAATTCAAACACATACTGTAGAAAATCTTTTCAAGAAGTTTTGCTGAGAAGGAGAACAGAGAAATTGAAGGAACATAGCTGGGGTGGTATGTAGAATCAAAGATGGAGTGCATCTTGTTTGTTATTTTTTAAGGTAAGAGATAATAGTGTAATTTTACATTTATACAAGTCTTAGAAAAAAAGATAAGTTGAGGATCTGGGAGAAGAGATGTAAGACAGTGAATGAGGTTCTACAGAGAGAGACCTTGAGACTCACGTGAGAACCTGCAGCTTTGTGACTTTAAACCTTCTGCTTTTTCCAATTGCCACATTGACACTTCAACATGTGATGAACCAGAGGATTTAATAATATCTTGCCTTATAAGTGCAAAGGAACAATTTCAAGTTACAGTATAAAGTTCTGTAAACATTAGTACTTCCTAAGTAAAATCCCCTGTGATGTGCATAGTTATAAATGCAATAACCAAGACAGGCCATCTTATAAAAAATAGACTATAAATATTTAGTCACAATGAATGCCCTCAGTTTGGTTAGTGAGACATAAAAATGGGCTGCAAGTTGAAAGGTCCAAGTATCATAATAATATACATTTTAAAGCACTTTAGAGTCTTCATTGAACTTTATTCTGGATTATCGAATTTTATCTTTACTGCAATGGTAAGAGATGGGCGAGGCAGAGATTATTCTATGTATTTTATCATTGAGGAAACTGAGACCAAAGGAAAGAGAAGAAAAGAAATTCACTTATAATCACAGCATGCCGAAGTTACTCCTCTAGTTATGGTTGAGTATCTCTTATCTATAATGCTTAGTACCATAAGTATATCAGATTTCAGAGGTTTTCAGATTTCTAAATATTTGCTTAGACTACTAGTCGAGCATCCCTAATCTGAAACCCCAAATTTGCCATGGTTGGATTCTTATTAACATTAGTTCTTGGTAAGTGTGGGGGTGGTTTTGGGGGGGTTTGGTTTTGTTTCTGTTTTAATAAGAAGCTCACTTCTTTTTCTCACTATGTTAATGTCAACTGAGAGAGACTCTCAAAAACCTTCCTGGAAAAGGCCACTGGAATGTGTCATTGTTCTTTCCATCCAAACACACACATACACACACACACACACACACACACACAAATAGCTACTTATGCTTCTCTTTTCTATTTGATTAAGAAATGTAAAATACCTTCAAATTTTATATGCATTCATTTCCACATAAATCTCATTACTTCTCAATTTACACTGTTGACCACTATATTAGTCTAGATAACTTACACTGACTGCTAAAACAGAAAGAAGAGAAAAAAAAAACCCACCAAAATCTTAATGGCTGGACTGGACTCACAATTTACTTCATTATCAAACAATTGCTGAGAGTTGGATGGGGCTTTCCTCCATCTAATGTCCCAAGAATCCATGTTTCTTCCAACTCATGATCTACTATTTAAGGTAACAAGGTAATTGAGGGAAAGTAAAGAGGTGACATATCAGCTCAAATTATTTGGCTCAGAAGTGACACATTTATTTCCTGTCTCATTCATTGGTTGGACCTAGTCACTCCTCCCTGGCTAGATGCAAGGGAGCAGCCAGCTGTCTCCCTGTGATTAGGGACAGCAGATCTGGATGTGGGGCAGTGCTAATGGCATTACCACACTCACTTTCCTGAGTTTTTTCCCAAAGCTTTTTCATTCTTTTGATTACATCAGAAAACATCATTTGGGAGCTGATATGTCTTTTGAGATATTTTTAAATAAGGAGAATCTGTCCCTGAAAAAAAAAATCAATCAGAAATAGATAGGAGACCAGACTAAGTCATTTTTAAAAAGGGAGCAATTGAATGCCTTCTGTCCAACACCTTCCGAATGCAATCCTTTAACCTTAGGGGATTTTTGTTATGACCTCTGAATTAGGACAATTTTAGCTCCTATAGAAAAAAATTATGTATATAGTCTTCCCCCAAGCCAGTGACTTAATACAATGAATATTTATTCCTAACCTCTATGGTTTGGGTAAATGTTCCCTCAAGGCCCATGTGTTAATAGCTTGATCCCCAGCCCATGGCACTAAGGGGAAGTGGTTGCACCTTTAAGAGGTGGGGCCTAATTGGAGAAAGTTAGATCACTGGGCACTACCCTGGAAGGGAATTTGAGAACCTAAGCCCCTTGCTCTTTTTCTCTTTTGCCTCCCAGTTGCACAAGGTAATTAACTTTGGCTGGCATATGCTTCCACCAAAAATAATAGGCCCAATTGACTACAGACTAAAACCTCCAAAACTGTAAGCCAAAATGAACTTGTCCTCCTTATAAGTTGATTTCCTTGACTCTTTTGTAGCTGTGATTGAAAGCCATCTAATACATGATTCTTTGAACTGTGCAGCTGTTATGGATCAAGAGATGGCTTTCCTCCATGAATAGTTTTCAAATTATGGGTTCCTCACTTCTTGGTCTCAATCATCCCCCTAGGATCTTGGGGGCTTTTACATGTAAAAGGTAAAAGAGAAAGAATATTTATTATTTAGCAACCTTGCACAGAAATAACACACTTCATTTTCATTAGATGGTTGAGAATTAGCCCCCATGGCCCCATATAGATACAAGGGAAACTTGTAAGTGTAGTCTTTAGCTGGGCAGCCACATCCCAGCAACAGCTCAGTTCTGCAGAAAAGGAAGTGCAAATTTGGGGTGCTCTGCTAGACATCTCAGCCATGCATCCAAAACACAAACTTATACATCTATTTCCAAATATTTCATATTAAATATCAAATTCTAAATGTATTGTCAATTCATATTTAATACTCCAAGTATACTAGGATCTGCACAAAATCTATATCGGATAGAGACCCAGTGTTTAAGGAGCTTAGTCTCTGAGGGAAGCTCACAAATAACACAGTGAGATAATTTACCAAAGTTGCACTCAGAAGTGGGAAAACAAGATACAACATGGCGGGCTGTTTTGAGACCTCACTTTGATCTTATGTGAACAATTGCATTCTCTTAGGCTTTTGAGGCACTATGCTCCGTAAAGTCCAGTGTCTTTCAACCCCCAAATTGTTTTCCTTTTTTCACATTTATAACTCTATAAATAATATACAAGAGAATAAACATATAGCTATTAATCAATAATACCTCCATTTGATAGGGTAATCATAATTCTTTAGTGTTTTAAACTCTACTGGATCTAAGTAAGTGACATACATTCTCTCAACTCTGCACTGATCAAAAGTTACAGGATGGTTTTCAGATGTTCAATGGTTTTGTGTGTGAGTGAGTCACATGTGAACTCTTTGAAAACAGAGAATATGGGCTTTCCCAAATCTCTACTTCCAGTTCCTGCTATGTAAATGTTCACTGAAGTGAATTGAGTAAATTTTTACGGAAATCTTCCTTGAATTGGTGAGCTGTAGTAAGTGAGGTTACCATTGGGATGCATGTGAGATTATTTCTAACTCAATATTTTTATTAATGTGTTGGGGGAAGATGCAAATCTCAAAACATACTCATACTCATAAAATTTTAAGATGATCCTAGCTTGGGAGGAGTACCAAACACCAGGGACAAAAAAAAATATAATCCAAAAAAGTTAGAACTGTCTACATAAAAAGAAACTTGGCCTTCAAAAATGTAAATGACTACATGCAAGGAAAAAAAAATGGTTTGAATTCTTCCTAAGCAAGGGAATAAAAGAAATCTGGAGTCCAAGGGTGATGATAATTTACAAATTAGATCTGTGTTTAATATGAAGAGCTATAAACAGGGTCATAGCTATTTTGGCCTGAATTTTGAGAGCTTCATATAATAAATGGGCCAGGAAACTAATTGTCCTTCTTTGTGTGATGTTAAAGATTTTCTAAATTTCAGTTGTTCTAATTTCAACCAATATCATTAGAAATAGAGCTAAACTAAGAATTTGGAAAAGAACCAAAAACATCAGTAGGAATAAGATCAATTACTAATAATAGTTTTCTATAGTGTGTACTTATTTATTCACTTCCTAAGATACTTTACTGATACAAATACCTTAGGTATTTATTATATCGACTATGTTACTCATTAATTCTTAGAACCTCCTTTTTGGTGTAGATTTTCCCCATTTTACCAATGATGACGCATTCAAAGATTTCACATCGTATGTTAATCTTGCCAGCCGACTAGTCGGCCTTCTTATAAATTTCATACCTAGATGAGAAAAAAAGAAAATAAGAATGTATCATTTACCTAGGAATGGCAGAAAAATATTTTCCTTAGCCAACCTGAGCTCTGCACTTTATGAGAGGAAATATGTTGTGAAATTTTTTTATGTGTAACATCATGATATCCATTGCTCTAGTCAGAGGACACTTGCCCCCTGTTCAGATGAGACTTGAGAGCATTCATCTCATTCAACCTGTTTTCCTATCTCAAATGCAAAAGGCCTCTCTATTGCCTTGCCACTGTTAGGATAAAAGGAAAAATAGAAAAAAAAATGGCTCCAACCTCTATCCGACATCCATATTCCTCCATATTCCTGATCTTGCACAGATGGGCAATCACTTTATGTGTACTTTCCTCAATACAATGGCGTTGACACTAACTCACTCTTAGAGTGGCAAGTAAGAGTGAAATAAGATAGTGCTTGAGACGAAGAGAGTGTTCAGTAAATGGGAACTATTATTGACCGAGTGATGAGGCTCATACATTTACCTGGGGATGGAATCAGTGATTCCATTTGAAAAAAAAAGATTTTCATATGCAATATGCAATATAACAATGATGTCAAGCATTCCTCCACTGCATGGTCCAAGCTATAAACTTCATCTCTGTCATTTTCCTCGTTGTCCTTTTTCTTTCCTTCATTCTGTCCTGGCCTCTACCCCCACATACTTTTGAATTATTTGTATATTAATCTGTCTACTTACACCTCTTACTCATGGGAACAAAGAAAAATGCCTTATTTAACTTTTTATCTCATAACATTAACAACTATCTAATCAATAAATAAAATTAGGATTCTCCTTTAGACAACAACAACCAAAACAAAATAATTTTTAAAAAACCCTCAATTTTAGAAAAAAAAATTAATGCATACATGGCACCTATTTTGTTTCTTATTTATGCTGTAGGTTTAAGAATCAAGGCAGTGTACTTTTAATCCAGAATGGAATCTTCAATAATTTAATGAAAAATGAAAACAAGACAGAAACTAAAGTTTAACATCTATTGAATTTTGTTAAGCCTTGGGCAAAAATCACATTTGGATCAAAGTTGTTTTCTGTAAAGGAAGAACATGGTAGAAATAGAGATCTCTGAGAAGGGCTGGTGAAAGTCAGAAGCTATCCCTAACAGTCAACTTTCTTTTAAGATACTTTCAAAATGTGTAGCATAGCATACAGAAACCAACACACACACGACTAAAATGAACAGAACACTTAGTATGTTTATTTGCTTCCTAAGTGTTTGCGGGGGCACTGCTGTCTTGCTATCCCTCACAATGCATTAAGTGCAATGTCTTTATTGAACTTCAAGGTCCAGAATTAAAGAGAAGAGAAATACATTTTGTGCTATTGTTGTACCACAAATGGATGGATAGGTCTGTAAGTACATACACATTTCAGTACCCCCACATAAATACTTAGTTTTGATCAAATTGTTCACTCTCTATTTTTATATAGGTGATTAAATTGGCCTTTCCATCTTGATAATACAAGCCATTGCATGACACTAATGCTCCAGTGGAAAAACAAATTAGCCAGGATATATGAATTCAGCAATTATCAGAATGTCCTTAGCAAAGATCAGAAAATAAGATGGTTTTGAGGGGCTATCCTTAAGGTTAGAATATATGTTGAACACAGATGATGAGAAATTGGAAGAATTTGTGGTCAGGAAGACTTTGTGAGGCAAAATTATTGAAAACATGTACACAGAACAAGGATCCTGCAATATATTAAGACTCTGCTTTTTATTATGCTATTTTAAAATTTTTTTCATAGTTCTTCCTTTTCTGGATTACTTCAAATATAAATCTTCACAGATTAATTATACAAATGATGTGTTCTTAAGGTTATGACAGAGTGACACCATTAAGAAAGTGTTTAAGAAGATTGTAAAAGGAAACACATCCTCTGAAAATAATAAATAGTAAAATTTTTAAAATTTAAATAGGTTTCAAATTTTTTAAAAAAAATTTAGGCTATGATCAATACCATATAAATTTAGTTTAAAATACACAGAGATAAAGAAGAAACAAGAGGAGAAAGAAAAAGAGAAGGAAGGAGGAAGTGGGAGAGGAGAAAAGAGATATTATTTTCAGCTCTACTCTTCTTGTAACACTGCCAGTAATCTACATATTTGATAATTCTAAACACACTGTATTCTAGGAGCTAACTTGAAGCCTTCCTACTATAATTTTGCTATATTTTAAATGATTGGTACTGAGTTATAAAGTGTAATATACATGAATTCTTTGAAAAGAAAACATTTGAAATAACAGTAATATTTCTTAGTCATAAAATTATGACTTTTTGATAAAATATAAGCAAAGAACACTAATACTGTAAAGAGATATGGAAAGGTGTACAATTCTAGAATCTATTTTCAGTAGGTTAAAATGTAGCATAAAATTAGCATGGCAGAGATAGGAGCCCTATCATTATCACATATGTTGATACATCCAGAAGTTTTATATATATCTTTGTTTATTAATGTGTGGCAAATTTGCCAGTGACTTTCAAATTTCCAACTTGAGCTAAATAGTAGTTGTAGTTAGTTCTCCCAGAGAGAGAAAGTAAGAAGCTTCAGCTTCTCTTCCCTCAGATGCTCCTTTGTGCATTCATTAGTGCATTCATATATTCATGCATTCACAACAGACATCTATGGATCTTTCTTATTTGCATGACATTCCTCAGTGCTGGGGAGATTTTAAGGTGATTAATTAAGTCAAAGTTTACAAGAGTTCATTTCATAAATTCTTGACAGGAAGATATGCAAGACTCCATAAATTCCTTAGATAAACATTAGGAAATGTTATAACATGGAAAATACTACTGAAGAAAGCCAGGTTTACCATGAAGAAGGTGCCTGAGAGTGATTATGTCTTTTCTTTAGGCTGTATGAGCACCTACTTCTATGCCTTAAAGTCATGTTGATATTGGCTAATACCTGTATGAGTTCTCTGAACTTCTTGTCCCAACCCACTATGAACACTGCATCACTACTAAATCTCTTGGTTTCCAGGCTTGTGAGTAAACTTCCTTTTCTTCACTCTCTTGGATATAACACTTGCACCATCTCTCAATCCATTTCATTGTTGTTTTTTTTTACTTCAATTCAGATTTCACTGATGATTCTCTCTTCTTCCCTGTTCCCCTATCTGATTTCTGTAACCCCAGTTTCATGACATCCTTATGTAGGCAATGCCCAAAGCCTCTAGGAGTGACTAAAGCAGTCATTATGATAGTGAAAATGTAAAGGAAAGAAGGGACTAGATGCTAATTGCTAAGTAACCTTGATTATAATTAAGAAACATTATAAAAATGTCAGAATTTATTCTTACATCTTTTTCTTGATAATTGAATTTTTTACATTTTAAATTCTCAGAAATGTTTTCTAGATTCAGCAGAGGGATTCATTTGCTCTCCAAATTTTATTATAAAGTATTGAACATTGATTCTGCAATATAAATGAGAATTTTCTATCTATAAATTACTATATCTTTGATACTGTCCTGAAGAAAGCTTATCTTGGAAGACTGCATTTGTAAACAAAAAATAGAAAAATCACTGGAAATTTCCAGGTTGTCTAAAGTAAGCTAAATGATCATCATTCATATGCTCTCAATCTAAATGCCACTATTAATACTTTGCACACATTAACATATAAAACATAGCTTCTTAGATTTCTGTGCTTACCATAGATTTGGTTTTTCTTTCCTTAAGGATATCAGAATTTTCAGGAATAGCATCAATCAGATAAATAAATCAATGACATATTCCCAGTGACTTTAAGTTCTGGTAGAAGTTCAGAATCAATTAGTTAAAAATCAATGAGAATTTTGTTTACTGACATGTGACATAAAATGCAAAATAATAGTTGTTTATTATTATATAAATAAATGAATGTGTTTGTTTTCTTTCCCACATTATACAACCCAGAGTTTCAGTGCAGGGTTAATCTGGTGGTTTCAGGTTATCAGAGATACAGACTTTTTTCATCTTTTTCCTTTATTCTCTTTGCAAAGGGCAACAGTACTCAAAGTGACTTAAGGTATAAAATGTCTCCTCAAGCTCTTACAATTTTATCCCGGAATAGGAGGAAGGAAACCACAGAGTAAGAAGGTCCCTCTATAGAGCTCCACATTCTTGCTTGCTTTTTGCTAGCTGCAACTTAGTCACCTTGCTGCCAAGTAAGGCTAGGAAATGTAGTTCTTTCATAGAAGCATTTGAGGTCCTTTAGGAAGAAGAGGAGGAAGAGATGCAGGAGTAAGTAGGCAGAAGTCAGTACCCCAATAAATGACTCTGTTACTGCTCTTTTATTGGTGCTTCCCCCTATTGTTTAACAGTAGAGCAAGTGTTATGTGATTACTTTGCAGAAATCAAGCAGATTTAAGCCAGGTAGCTTAGCTTCTTATTGGCTAGAAAAGGTTAATTATGGACAATGAATCAAATAAAAAGTTTGTGTTCATTAGAAAAAAATAACGAGGTGCTACTAACAAGCCACTTGTAAGCAAATTTAACAAAAAGGTGTCCTGTTTCTGGGTAGAAGAAGCCTCGCACTAGGATACTGGTTTAGAGTCAAGTGGAACAGGATTCAGGTCCCATTTGCCTCTGCTGGCAGGACATAAAACCTGAATAACTGTACACACGATCCTGGCAGGAGTTGCACTCTTCAACATTGGATGAGAATAAAGCTGTCACCCAGACTACTTTGTGTTCATTTAATGCTATCAAATGCTGTCTGCTTCTATGTTACTAGGTAAGTTAGCAAGCTGAAGCTGGTTGTAATGTGGGCTCTGTGGGTGAGAAACATCTGGTTTTGTTTTGTTCTTCCTTTCATCTCAGTCTTCCTTTATTTCCCTTTCTCCCTCATCTTTCCCCAGATTCTGTGAATTATAATGTTCTGTGTATTCTGCTTCCTCTGCATCTCTCAAATGTATGAATTTGTCTCCAACCCTATTCTACCTGTCTTGAGTAAGACCAACTGGAAGTTATTATGCCTCTGCCATGAGGAGGCTGAGGAAGTGTGATAGGCAATAATGTCATTCTCCTCCAAAACTTGGTCCTATTCCCTGGATAAACCAGGAACTCAGTAGTTGTTCTTCATATTGTCTCTCCTTCACTGAGAATCAATCCGTCACCTAACTAATGCATTTTGCTTCATAGTTATCTCTTAGGTCATCCACTTTTTCCCCATCCATATCATTATCACCACTGAATCCAGCTACAATTGTTCCTCTTTTTGTTTACCACAATAGTCCTTTAAGCGGTCCACCATGAAATTACTCTTCCACCTTTCTTTTACTTCTCATCTACACCTCCTTCCAATATGTTTTCCCCGTTGCCCTTTAATGGCATGTAAAACCCTCTGAGACTTGGGCTTCTTCCAATATCTCCAACTTCACCCTGCTTCACTGCATCTGCTCCTTTAGTGTTTGGGCTTTCCTTTAGTCCTTTATATTGTGGTTGACCTCTGCATCTGTTGTTGCCTGTCAACTGTGATTTATCTTTTAGATCTTAGTTCAAACTATACTTTTCTAGAACAGGCTTCTCTGACACCCATGACTAGGTGAACTGTCCTTAATATATGTTCTCATAATTCCATGTAGTGCATTTATCTCAGGGGCAATTTTACATTTGTTTGTGTGATTGTTTTATTAATATCTGTTACATTCAAAGGGTCATAAAATCCATGAGAGAGGAGATTATGTTAGCCACTGTGAACCCAACCCAAAAGATGCTAAAGAAATGCATTCTGAGTAAAAGAGAAGAAAGAAAGGAAAGAAAGAAGCGAGCAGGAAGAGATGGGGTGGGGAGGAAAACATATTTTCTGTATTTTGTTTTCTCTGCAGTACCTAGCAAAACATTTTGCTCATAGAAAGTTCACTGCATTTTTTTTTAATGAAATGACCATAGTATCACCAATGATTTGTGCAGATTGTAGTTGGAAAATCAAATTTATTCCTTTGTTCTGGCCAGTCACTAAACATGCTGAGTTGTCCATTTTTGAATAGTTCTGATTTATTGAACTAGTTTAGAATTAGTGCCAGAAATCCCAGTGCCAGAACTGAAGTTCTTACTTTCTTGCCTTGCTCCTGACATATGGCTCATTACGTAAATTAACCGATGAAAATTTATATCAACCTTTCAAGAAGTGGATTCATTGTCCCAGATTTGTGGCTGGGAAGACACAGAGATAGTTTAATGTCTCATTAAGATTCAGAACCACTGTCATTAAAAAAAAATACTGTAAAGAAAGGACAATGAAGTGTGTATAGGTGAAATAAAAAAGTTGAAGAAAGTGCTATTTGGTTCCCCAAAAATGGGTGAAAATTCTAGTAGCTCTCTTCTTGATCAGTGCATATGTAGGTCTCTCACTGGCCATTGGTCACTAAATAAATCTCAAGTTTTGGGCTTTTTGTAGGCTATATACTAAAAATGTTTTCTCTACAATTTGTAACAGATATGGATAGAATATGTCCACAATAGTTTATTCAATGCACAGACTAGGTCCTGTGGTAGCTAAATATTTATGTTTGCAGTGTTGGGAACTGAACCCAGAGCCTTGTGCATGCCAAACACATGCTGTATCACTCACCGAACCACACTCCAGCCTCATAGCTAAAATTGTTTCTTCTGACGTTCAAAGTAACTGCCTGAGTAAAGGAGGGAAAGGATTTTGCCCTATTTTTGTTATGTGGGTTGTCCAAGATCACAGACCTGTGTTGCCTTTGTTTTCCGCCTCCTGGTTGAATTGCTCTTCTGCTATTTTTTCCACACATGAGTTTTAGACAAAAACTCACTCCTTTCCACCTCTTGACCCAAGTGCTGCTGCTGAAAAATATTCAACTTCTTGGACTCTGCCTACTGAGATCCCAGCATATAGCTACCTTGCTTTGGGCTAAACTCTTGGGCTCTACCTAGGCCTGCTTAATTTTATAATATCTTCCTGCTTCCCACTTGTCTAGCCTGAGTATCCTCAGGCTCCTCCTTAGATTCTGGTCCAGGGAATCCTGAACTTCGAATCTGACTTGTCAAGAAATTAAAATTCTGCCTTTCTGCAGGCTGAGGTATGAAAACTACGGTTCCACCATAGAAACCAATTGGCCATTGCCCTTGTGTTGCTAGGCCCTCTGAGAAGTTAGGGACCTTAGTTAATTTTGTCCTGCTTTGGAAATTTAAGGAGTTTGCCAAAGCAGAAGACTTCAGGTCAAAAAACAAAGGAAGACCCAGATGATAGGACTCACATAGATATCCAAAGTGAATCCTAGAATACTTA
>NW_027521188.1:76735-113136 GCF_052094955.1 Ictidomys tridecemlineatus | reverse complement strand
TAGTACAAAACCGTGTTTGATTTAGAGTTCCAAGTACATGTATCCGTATAGGAGAAAACAGAGTGAAACCTCAAAATGAAAACGGTTACTGCAAACGAACGGTTTAACCTAGAAGAACGAAATTTGGTGAGCCAAGTCGGATTGGTATACTGATCATTCCCTGAAAGTATCATCAAGATTGGTGAAAAAGTGTTTGCTGAGATTTCAGGCAACTCGGAGTTTTTTGGAGACTTGGCAACCCCTTTCCATGAAAGTGATTCACGCCAGTCTCCGCTTAGGGCTACATCAACAGCAAAAAACCATAGAGATAGAACTTGAAACTGCTTTATTTGGTCAAGTTTCAAAGAGCTAGCACAACCGTGTTTGATACAGAGTTCCAAATACATGTATTCGTATAGGAGAAAACAGAGTGAAACCTCAAAATGAAAACGGTTACTGCAAACGAACGGTTTAACCTAGAAGAACGAAATTTGGTGAGCCAAGTGGGATTGGTGTACTGAATCATTCCTGAATGTATCATCAAGATTGGGTGAAAAAGTGTTTGCTGAGATTTCAGGCAACTCTGTAGTTTTTTGAAGCTTGGCAACCCCTTTCCATGAAAGTGATTCTCGCCAGTATGTGCTTAGGGCTACATCAACAGCAAACAAACCATGGAGATAGAACTTGAACTGCTTTATTGGGTCAAGTTTCAAAGAGCTAGCACAAACCGTGTTTGATTTAGAGTTCCAAATACATGTATCCGTATAGGAGAAAACAGAGTGAAACCTCAAAATTAAAACGGTTACTGCAAACGAACGGTTTAACCTGGAAGAACGAAATTTGGTGAGCCAAGTGGATTTGGTACTTATCATTCCCTGAAAGTATCATTTAGATTGGGTGAAAATGTGTTTGCTGAGATTTCAGAACACTTTTAGTTTTTTGGAAGCTTGGCAACCCCTTTCCATGAAAGTGATTCACGCCAGTCTCTGCTTAGGGCTACATCAACAGCAGACAAACCATAGAGATAGAACTTGAAACTGCTTTATGGGTCAAGTTTCAAAGAGCTAGCACAAACCGTGTTTGATTTAGAGTTCCAATACATGTATCCGTATAGTAGAAAACAGAGTGAAACCTCAATATATAAACGGTTATTGCAACGAACGGTTTAACCTAGAAGAACGAATTTGGTAAGCCAAGTGAGATTGGTGTACTGATCATTCCCTGAATGTATCATGAAGATTGGGTGAAACAGTGTTTGCTGAGATTTCAGGAAACTCGTAGTTTTTGGAAGCTTGGCTACCCCTTTCCATGAAAGTGATTCTTGCCAGTCTCTGCTTAGGGCTACATCAACAGCAAACAATCCATAGAGATAGAACTTGAATCTGCTTTATTGGGTCAAGTTTCAAAGAGCTAGCACAAACCGTATTTGATTTAGAGTTCCAAATACATGTATCCGTATAGGAGAAAACAGAGTGAAACCTCAAATATAAACGGTTATTGCAACGAACGGTTTAACCTAGTAGAACGAAATTTGGATAGCCAAGTGGGATTGGTGTACTGATCATTCCCTGAAAGTATCATCAAGATTGGGTGAAAAAGTGTTTGCTGAGAATTCAAGCAACTCGTAGTTTTTGGAAGCTTGGCAACCCCTTCCATGAAAGTGATTCACACCAGTCTCTGCTTAGGGCTACATCAACAGCAAACAAACCATAGAGATAGAACTTGAAACTGCTTTATTGGGTCAAGTTTCAAAGAGCTAGCACAAACCGTGTTTGATACAGAGTTCCAATACATGTATCCATATAGGAGAAAACAGAGTGAAACCTCAAAATGAAAACGGTTACTGCAAACGAACGGTTTAACTTGGAAGAACGAAAATTTGATGAGCCAAGTGGGATTGGTGTACTGATCATTCCCTGAAAGTATCATCAAGATTGGGTGAAAAAGTGGTTGCTGAGATTTCAGGCAACTCGTAGTTTTTTGGAAGCTTGGCAACCCCTTTCCATGAAAGTGATTCTCGCCAGTCTGTGCTTAGGGCTACATCAACAGCCCAAAAACCACGGAGATAGAACTTGAAACTGCTTTATTGGGTCAAGTTTCAAAGAGCTAGCACAAACCGTGTTTGATTTAGAGTTCCAAATACATGTATTTGTATAGGAGAAAACAGAGTGAAACCTCAAAATGAAACGGTTACTGCAAACGAACGGTTTAACCTAGAAGAACGAAATTTGGTGAGCCAAGTGGGATTGGTGTACTGATCATTCCTGAAAGTATCATCAAGATTGGGTGAAAAAGTGTTGCTGAGATTTCAGGAAACTCGTAGTTTTTTGGAAGCTTGGCAACCCCTTTCCATGAAAGTGATTCTCGCCAGTCTCTGCTTAGGGCTACATCAACAGCAAAAAAACCATAGAGATAGAACTTGAAACTGCTTTAGTGTGTCAAGCTTCAAAGAGCTAGCACAACCGTGTTTGATTTAGAGTTCCAAATACATGTATTTGTATAGGAGAAAACAGAGTGAAACCTCAAAATGAAAACGGTTACTGCAAACGAACGGTTTAAACTAGAATAATGAAATTTGGTGAGCCAATTGGGATTGGGTACTGATCATTCCTGAAGTATCATCACGATTGGGTGAAAAAGAGTTTGCTGAGATTTCAGGCAACTCGTAGTTTTTTGAAGTTTGGCACCCCTTTCCATTTAAGTGATTCTCGCCATTCTCTGCTTAGGGCTACATCAACAGCAAACAAACCATATAGATAGAACTTGAAACTGCATTATTGGGTCAAGTTTCAAAGAGCTAGCACAAACCGTGTTTGATTTAGAGTTCCAATACATGTATCCATATAGTAGAAAACAGAGTGAAACCTCAAAATGTAAATGGTTACTGCAAACGAACGGTTTAACCTAGAAGACGAAATTTGGTGAGCCAAGTGGGATTGGTGTACTGATCTTTCCCTGAAAGTATCATCTGGATTGGTTGAAAAGTGTTTGCTGAGATTTCAGGCAACTTTAGTTTTTTGGAAGCTTGGCAACCCCTTTCCATGAAAGTGATTCTCGCCAGTGTGTGCTTAGGGCTACATCAACACCAAACAAACCATTAAGATAGAACTTGAAACTGCTTTATTGAGTCAAGTTTCAAAGAGCCATCACAAACCGTGTTTGATTTACAGTTCCAAATACATATATCCGTATAGGGAAAACAGAGTGAAACCTCAAAATGAAAACGGTTACTGCAAACGAACGGTTTAAATAGAAGAATGAAATTTGGTGAGCCAAGTGGGATTGGTGTACTGATCATTATCTGAAAGTATCATCAAGATTGGGTGAAAAAGTGTTTGCTGAGGTTTCAGGAAAATCGTAGTTTTTGGAAGCTTGGCAACCCCTTTCCATGAAAGTGATTCTCGCCAGTCTCTGCTTAGGGCTACATAACAGCAAAAAATACATAGAGAAAGAACTTGAAACTGAATAATTGGGTCAAGTTTCAAAGAGCTAGCACAAACCGTGTTTGATTTAGAGTTCAAAATACATGTATCCATATCGGAGAAAACGGAGTGAAATCTCAAAATGAAAACGGTTACTGCAACGAACGGTTTAACCTAGAAGAACGAAATTTGATGAGCCAAGTGGGATTGGTGTACTAATCTTTCCCTGAAAGTATCATCAAGATTTGTGTGAAAAAGTGTTTGCTGAGATTCAGGCAACTCGTAGTTTTTTGGAAGCTTGGCAACCCCTTTCCATGAAAGTGATTCTCGGCAGTCTGTGCTTAGGGCTACATCAACAGCAAAGAAACCATAGAGATAGAACTTGAAACTGCTTTAATTGGTCAAGTTTTCAAAGAGCTAGCACAAACCGTGTTTGATTAGAGTTCCAAATACATGTATTTGTATAGGAGAAACAGAGTGAAACCTCAAAATGAAACGGTTACTGCAAACGACCGGTTTAACCTAGTAGAACAAATTTGGTGAGCCAAGTGGGCTTGGTGTACTGATCATTCCTGAAAGTAATCATCAAGATTGGGTGAAAAGTGTTTGCTGAGATTTTCAGGAAACTCGTAGTTTTTGCAAGCTTGGCAACCCCTTTCCATGAAAGTGATTCTCGCCAGTCTCTGCTTAGGGCTACATCAACAGCAAACAAACCATAGAGACAGAACTTTGAACTGCTTAATTGGGTCAAGTTTCAAAGAGCTAGCACAAACCGTGTTTGATTTAGAGTTCCAAATACATGTATTTGTATAGGAGAAAACAGAGTGAAACCTCAAAATGAAAACGGTTACTGCAAACGAACGGTTTAACCTAGTAGAACGAAATTTGGTGAGCCAAGTGGGCTTGTGTACTGATCATTCCCTGAAAGTATCATCAAGATTGGGTGAAAAAGTGTTTGCTGAGATTTCAGGCAACTCGTAGTTTTTTGGAAGCTTGGCAACCGCTTTTATGAAAGTAATTCTCGCCAATCTCGTGCTTAGTGCTACATCAACAGCAAACAAACCATAGAGATAGAACTTGAAACTGCTTTATTGGGTCAAGTTTCAAAGAGCTAGCACAAACCGTGTTTGATTTAGAGTTCCAAATACATGTATCCATATAGGAGAAAACAGAGTGAAACCTCAAATGAAAACGGTTACTGCAAACGAACGCTTTAACCTAGAAGAACGAAATTTGGTGAGCCAAGTGGGATTGGTGTACTGATCATTCCCTGAAAGTATCATCACGATTGGGTGAAAAAGTGTTTGCTGAGATTTCAGGCAACTCGTAGTTTTATGGAAGCTTGGCAACCCCTTTCCATGAAAGTGATTCTCGCCAGTCTCTGCTTATGGCTACATCAACAGCAAACACACCATAGAGACAGAACTTGAAACTACCTAATTGGGTTAAGTTTCAAAAGAGCTAGCACAAACCGTGTTTGATTTAGAGTTCCAAATACACGTATCCGTATAGGAGAAAACAGAGTGAAACCTCAAAATGAAAACGGTTACTGCAAACGAACCGTTTAAACTAGAAGAACGAAATTTGGTGAGCCAAGTGGGAATGGTGTACTGATAATTCCTGAAAGTATCATCAAGATAGGGTGAAAAAGTGTTTGCTGAGATTTCAGGCAACTCGTAGTTTTTTGGAAGCTTGGCAACCCCTTTCCATGAAAGGGATTCTCGCCAGTCTCTTCTTAGGGCTACATCAACAGCAAACAAACCATAGAGATAGAACTTGAAACTGCTTTATTGGGTCAACTATCAAAGAGCTAGCACAAACCGTGTTTGATTTAGAGTTCCAAATACATGTATCCGTATAGGAGAAAACAGAGTGAAACCTCAAAATGAAAACGGTTACTGCAAACGAACGGTTAAACCTAGAAGAACGAAATTTGGTGAGCCAAGTGGGATTGGTGTGCTGATCATTCCCTGAAAGTATCATCAATATTGGGTGAAAAAGTGTTTGCTGAGATTTCAGGCAACTCAGTTTTTTTGAAGCTTGGCAACCCCTTTCCATGAAAGTGATTCTCGCCAGTCTCTGCTTAGGGCTACATCAAGAGGAAACAATCCATAGAGATAGAACTTGAAACTGCTTTATTGGGTCAAGTTTCAAAGAGCTAGCACAAACCTTGTTTGATTTAGAGTTCCAAATACATGTATCCCTATAGGAAATTACAGAGTGAAACCTCAAAATGAAAACGGTTACTGCAAACGAACGGTTTAACCAGAAGAACGAAATTTGGTGAGCCAAGTGGGATTGGTGTACTGATCATTCCCTGAAAGTATCATCAAGATTGGTTGAAAAAGTGTTTGCTGAGATTTCAGGCAAATCGTAGTTTTTTGAAAGCTTGGCAACCCCTTTCCATGAAAGTGATTCTCGCCAGTCTCTGCTTAGGGCTAAATCATCAGCAAACAAACCATAGAGATAGAACTTGAAACTGCTTTATTGGGTCAAGTTTCAAAGATCTACCACAAACCGTGTTTGATTTAGAGTTCCAAATACATGTATCCATATAGGAGAAAACAGTGAAACCTCAAAATAAAAACGGTTACTGCAAACGAACGGTTTAACCTAGAAACACGAAATGTGGTGAGCCAAGTGGGATTGGTGTAATGATCATTCCCTGAAAGTATCATCACGATTGGGTGTAAAAGTGTTTGCTGAGATTTCAGGCAACTCGTGGTTTTTTGGAAGATTGGCAACCCCTTTCCATGAAAGTGATTCTCGCCAGTCTCTGCTTAGGGCTACATGAACAGCAAACAAACCATAGAGATAGAACTTGAAAGTGCTTTATTGGGTCAAGTTTCAAAGAGCTAGCACAAACCGTGTTTGATTTAGAGTTCCAAATACATGTATCCCTATAGGAGAAACAGAGTGAAACCTCAAAATGAAAACGGATACTGCAAACGAACGGTTTAACCTAGTAGAACGAAATTTGGTGAGCCAAGTGGGATTGGTGTACTGATCATTCCTGAAAGTATCATCAAGATTGGGTGAAAAAGTGTTTCCTAGATTTTAGGCAACTCGTAGTTTTTTGGAAGCTTGGCAAACACTTTCCATGTAAGTGATTCTCGCCAGTCTCTCCTTAGGGCTACATCAACAGCAAACAAACCATAGAGATAGAACTTGAAACTGCTTTATTGGGTCAAGTTTCAAAGAGCTAGCACAAACCGTGTTTGATTTAGAGTTCCAAATACATGTATCCGTATAGGAGAAAACAGAGTGAAACTTCAAAATGAAAACGGTTACTGCAAACGAACGGTTTAACCTAGAAGAACGAAATTTGGTGACCCAAGTTGGATTGGTGTACTGATCATTCCCTGAAAGTATCATCAAGATTGGGTGAAAAAATGTTTTCTGAGATTTCAGGCAACTCGTAGTTTTTTGGAAGCTTGGCAACCCCTTTCCATGAAAGTGATTCTCGCCAGTCTCTGCTTAGGGCTACATCAACAGCAAACAATCCCTAGAGATAGAACTTGAAACTGCTTTATTGGGTCAAGTTTCAAAGAGCTAGCACAAACCTTGTTTTATTTAGAGTTCCAAATACATGTATCCCTATAGGAAAATAAGAGTGAAAACCTCAAAATGAAAACGGATACTGTAAACGAACGGTTTAACCTAGGACAACAAAATGTGGTGAGCCAAATGGGATTGGTGTACTGATCATTCCCTGAAAGTATCATCAAGATTGGGTGAAAAGTGTTTGCTGAGATTTCAGGCAACTCGTTGTTTTTTGGAAGCTTGGCAACCCCTTTCCATGAATGTGATTCTCGCCAGTCTCTGCTTAGGGCTACATCAACAGGAAACAATCCATAGAGATAGAACTTGAAACTGCTTTATTGGGTCAAGTTTCAAAGAGCTAGCAAAAACCTTGTTTGATTTAGAGTTCCAAATACATGTATCCCTATAGGAAATAACAGAGTGAAACCTCAAAATGAAAACGGTTACTGCAAACGACCGTTTAATCTAGAAGAACGGAATTTGGTGAGCAAAGTTGGATTGGTGTACTGATCATTCACTGAAAGTATCATCACGATTGGGTGAAAAAGTTTTTGCTGAGATTTCAGAAAACTCGTAGTTTTATGGAAGCTTGGCAACCTCTTTCCATGAAAGTGATTCTCGCCAGTCTCTGCTTAGGGCACATCAACAGCAAACAAATCATAGAGATAGAACTTGAAACTGCTTTCTTGGGTCAAGTTTCAAAGAGCTAGCACAAACCGTGTTTGATTTAGAGTTCCAAATACATGTATTTGTATAGGAGAAAACAGAGTGAAACCTCAAAATGAAAACGGTTACTGCAAACGACCGGTTTAACCTAGTAGAACGAAATTTGGTGAGCCAAGTGGGCTTGGTGTACTGATCATTCCCTGAAAGTATCATCAAGATTGGGTGAAAAAGTGTTTGCTGAGATTTCAGGAAACTCGTAGTTTTTTGCAAGCTTGGCAACCCCTTTCCATGAAAGTGATTCTCGCCAGTCTCTGCTTAGGGCTACATCAACAGCAAACAAACCATAGAGACAGAACTTTGAACTGCTTAATTGGGTCAAGTTTCAAAGAGCTAGCACAAACCGTGTTTGATTTAGAGTTCCAAATACATGTATTTGTATAGGAGAAAACAGAGTGAAACCTCAAAATGAAAACGGTTACTGCAAACGACCGGTTTAACCTAGTAGAACGAAATTTGGTGAGCCAAGTGGGCTTGGTGTACTGATCATTCCCTGAAAGTATCATCAAGATTGGGTGAAAAAGTGTTTGCTGAGATTTCAGGCAACTCGTAGTTTTTTGGAAGCTTGGCAACCGCTTTTTATGAAAGTAATTCTCGCCAATCTCTGCTTAGTGCTACATCAACAGCAAAGAAACCATAGAGATAGAACTTGATACTGCTTTATTGGGTCAAGTTTCAAAGAGCTAGCACAAACCGTGTTTGATTTAGAGTTCCAAATACATGTATCCATATAGGAGAAAACAGAGTGAAACCTCAAAATGAAAACGGTTACTGCAAACGAACGGTTCAACCTAGAAGAACGAAATTTGGTGAGCCAAGTGGGATTGGTGTACTGATAATTCCCTGAAAGTATCATCAAGATAGGGTGAAAAAGTGTTTGCTGAGATTTCAGGCAACTCGTAGTTTTTTGGAAGCTTGGCAACCCCTTTCCATGAAAGTGATTCTCGCCAGTCTCTGCTTAGGGCTACATCAACAGCAAACAAACCATAGAGATAGAACTTGAAACTGCTTTATTGGGTCAACTATCAAAGAGCTAGCACAAACTGTGTTTGATTTAGAGTTCCAAATACATGTATCCGTATAGGAGAAAACAGAGTGAAACCTCAAAATGAAAACGGTTACTGCAAACGAACGGTTTAACCTAGAAGAACGAAATTTCGTGAGCCAAGTGGGATTGGTGTACTGATCATTCCCTGAAAGTATCATCAAGATTGGTTGAAAAAGTGTTTGCTGAGATTTCAGGCAACTCGTAGTTTTTTGAAAGCTTGGCAACCCCTTTCCATGAAAGTGATTCTCGCCAGTCTCTGCTTAGGGCTAAATCATCAGCAAACAAACCATAGAGATAGAATTTGAAACTGCTTTATTGGGTCAAGTTTCAAAGATCTACCACAAACCGTGTTTGATTTAGAGTTCCAAATACATGTATCCGTATAGGAGAAAACAGTGAAACCTCAAAATAAAAACGGTTACTGCAAACGAACGGTCTAACCTAGAAACACGAAATTTGGTGAGCCAAGTGGGATTGGTGTACTGATCATTCCCTGAAAGTATCATCATGAATGGGTGAAAAAGTGTTTGCTGAGATTTCAGGCAACTCGTGGTTTTTTGGAAGCTTGGCAACCCCTTTCCATGAAAATGAATCTCGCCAGTCTCTGCTTAGGGCTACATCAACAGCAAACAAACCATAGAGATAGAACTTGAAATTGCTTTATTGGGTCAAGATTCAAAGAGCTAGCACAAACCGTGTTTGATTTAGAGTTCCAAATACATGTATCCGTATAGGAGAAAACAGAGTGAAACCTCAAAATGAAAACGGTTACTGCAAACGAACGGTTTAACCTAGAAGAACGAAATTTGGTGAGCCAAGTGGGATTGGTGTACTGATCATTCCCTGAAAGTATCATCACGATTGGGTGAAAAAGTGTTTGCTGAGATTTCAGGAAACTCGTAGTTTTATGGAAGCTTGGCAACCCCTTTCCATGAAAGTGATTCTCGCCAGTCTCTGCTTAGGGCTACATCAACAGCAAACACACCATAGAGACAGAACTTGAAACTACCTAATTGGGTTAAGTTTCAAAGAGCTAGCACAAACCGTGTTTGATTTAGAGTTCCAAATACATGTATTTGTATAGGAGAAAACAGAGTGAAACCTCAAAATGAAAACGGTTACTGCAAACGACCGGTTTAACCTAGTAGAACGAAATTTGGTGAGCCAAGTGGGCTTGGTGTACTGATCATTCCCTGAAAGTATCATCAAGATTGGGTGAAAAAGTGTTTGCTGAGATTTCAGGAAACTCGTAGTTTTTTGCAAGCTTGGCAACCCCTTTCCATGAAAGTGATTCTCGCCAGTCTCTGCTTAGGGCTACATCAACAGCAAACAAACCATAGAGACAGAACTTTGAACTGCTTAATTGGGTCAAGTTTCAAAGAGCTAGCACAAACCGTGTTTGATTTAGAGTTCCAAATACATGTATTTGTATAGGAGAAAACAGAGTGAAACCTCAAAATGAAAACGGTTACTGCAAACGACCGGTTTAACCTAGTAGAACGAAATTGGGTGAGCCAAGTGGGCTTGGTGTACTGATCATTCCCTGAAAGTATCATCAAGATTGGGTGAAAAAGTGTTTGCTGAGATTTCAGGCAACTCGTAGTTTTTTGGAAGCTTGGCAACCGCTTTTTATGAAAGTAATTCTCGCCAATCTCTGCTTAGTGCTACATCAACAGCAAAGAAACCATAGAGATAGAACTTGAAACTGCTTTATTGGGTCAAGTTTCAAAGAGCTAGCACAAACCGTGTTTGATTTAGAGTTCCAAATACATGTATCCATATAGGAGAAAACAGAGTGAACCTCAAAATGAAAACGGTTACTGCAAACGAACGGTTCAACCTAGAAGAACGAAATTTGGTGAGCCAAGTGGGATTGGTGTACTGATAATTCCCTGAAAGTATCATCAAGATAGGGTGAAAAAGTGTTTGCTGAGATTTCAGGCAACTCGTAGTTTTTTGGAAGCTTGGCAACCCCTTTCCATGAAAGTGATTCTCGCCAGTCTCTGCTTAGGGCTACATCAACAGCAAACAAACCATAGAGATAGAACTTGAAACTGCTTTATTGGGTCAACTATCAAAGAGCTAGCACAAACTGTGTTTGATTTAGAGTTCCAAATACATGTATCCGTATAGGAGAAAACAGAGTGAAACCTCAAAATGAAAACGGTTACTGCAAACGAACGGTTTAACCTAGAAGAACGAAATTTCGTGAGCCAAGTGGGATTGGTGTACTGATCATTCCCTGAAAGTATCATCAAGATTGGTTGAAAAAGTGTTTGCTGAGATTTCAGGCAACTCGTAGTTTTTTGAAAGCTTGGCAACCCCTTTCCATGAAAGTGATTCTCGCCAGTCTCTGCTTAGGGCTAAATCATCAGCAAACAAACCATAGAGATAGAACTTGAAACTGCTTTATTGGGTCAAGTTTCAAAGATCTACCACAAACCGTGTTTGATTTAGAGTTCCAAATACATGTATCCGTATAGGAGAAAACAGTGAAACCTCAAAATAAAAACGGTTACTGCAAACGAACGGTCTAACCTAGAAACACGAAATTTGGTGAGCCAAGTGGGATTGGTGTACTGATCATTCCCTGAAAGTATCATCACGAATGGGTGAAAAAGTGTTTGCTGAGATTTCAGGCAACTCGTGGTTTTTTGGAAGCTTGGCAACCCCTTTCCATGAAAATGAATCTCGCCAGTCTCTGCTTAGGGCTACATCAACAGCAAACAAACCATAGAGATAGAACTTGAAATGCTTTATTGGGTCAAGATTCAAAGAGCTAGCACAAACCGTGTTTGATTTAGAGTTCCAAATACATGTATCCGTATAGGAGAAAACAGAGTGAAACCTCAAAATGAAAACGGTTACTGCAAACGAACGGTTTAACCTAGAAGAACGAAATTTGGTGAGCCAAGTGGGATTGGTGTACTGATCATTCCCTGAAAGTATCATCACGATTGGGTGAAAAAGTGTTTGCTGAGATTTCAGGAAACTCGTAGTTTGATGGAAGCTTGGCAACCCCTTTCCATGAAAGTGATTCTCGCCAGTCTCTGCTTAGGGCTACATCAACAGCAAACACACCATAGAGACAGAACTTGAAACTACATATTGGGTTAAGTTTCAAAGAGCTAGCACAAACCGTGTTTATTTAGAGTTCCAAATACATGTATCCGTATAGGAGAAAACAGAGTGAAACCTCAAAATGAAAACGGTTACTGCAAACGAACCGTTTAAACTAGAAGAACGAAATTTGGTGAGCCAAGTGGGATTGGTGTACTGATAATTCCCTGAAAGTATCATCAAGATAGGGTGAAAAAGTGTTTGCTGAGATTTCAGGCAACTCGTAGTTTTTTGGCAGCTTGGCAACCCCTTTCCATGAAAGGGATTCTCGCCAGTCTCTTCTTAGGGCTACATCAACAGCAAACAAACCATAGAGATAGAACTTGAAACTGCTTTATTTGGTCAAGTTTCAAAGATCTACCACAAACCGTGTTTGATTTAGAGTTCCAAATACATGTATCCATATAGGAGAAAACAGTGAAACCTCAAAATAAAAACGGTTACTGCAAACGAACGGTTTAACCTAGAAACACGAAATTTGGTGAGCCAAGTGGGATTGGTGTAATGATCATTCCCTGAAAGTATCATCACGATTGGGTGAAAAAGTGTTTGCTGAGATTTCAGGCAACTCGTGGTTTTTTGGAAGCTTGGCAACCCCTTTCCATGAAAGTGATTCTCGCCAGTCTCGGCTTAGGGCTACATGAACAGCAAACAAACCATAGAGATAGAACTTGAAAGTGCTTTATTGGGTCAAGTTTCAAAGAGCTAGCACAAACCGTGTTTGATTTAGAGTTCCAAATACATGTATCCCTATAGGAGAAAACAGAGTGAAACCTCAAAATGAAAACGGTTACTGCAAACGAACGGTTTAACCTAGTAGAACGAAATTTGATGAGCCAAGTGGGATTGGTGTACTGATCATTCCCTGAAAGTATCATCAAGATTGGGTGAAAAAGTGTTTCCTAGATTTTAGGCAACTCGTAGTTTTTTGGAAGCTTGGCAAACACTTTCCATGTAAGTGATTCTCGCCAGTCTCTCCTTAGGGCTACATCAACAGCAAACAAACCATAGAGATAGAACTTGAAACTGCTTTATTGGGTCAAGTTACAAAGAGCTAGCACAAACCGTGTTTGATTTAGAGTTCCAAATACATGTATCCGTATAGGAGAAAACAGAGTGAAACTTCAAAATGAAAACGGTTACTGCAAACGAACGGTTAACCTAGAAGAACGAAATTTGGTGACCCAAGTTGGATTGGTGTACTGATCATTCCCTGAAAGTATCATCAAGATTGGGTGAAAAAATGTTTTCTGAGATTTCAGGCAACTCGTAGTTTTTTGGTAGCTTGGCAACCCCTTTCCATGAAAGTGATTCTCGCCAGTCTCTGCTTAGGGCTACATCAACAGCAAACAATCCCTAGAGATAGAACTTGAAACTGCTTTATTGGGTCAAGTTTCAAAGAGCTAGCACAAACCTTGTTTTATTTAGAGTTCCAAATACATGTATCCCTATAGGAAAATAAGAGTGAAACCTCAAAATGAAAACGGATACTGTAAACGAACGGTTTAACCTAGGACAACAAAATGTGGTGAGCCAAGTGGGATTGGTGTACTGATCATTCCCTGAAAGTATCATCAAGATTGGGTGAAAAAGTGTTTGCTGAGATTTCAGGCAACTCGTAGTTCTTTGGAAGCTTAAAACCCCTTTCCCTGAAAGTGATTCTCGGCAGTCTCTGCTTAGGGCTACATCAACAGCAAAAAAACCATTGAGATAGATCTTGAAACTGCTTTATTGGGTCAAGTTTCAAAGAGCTAGCACAAACCGTGTTTGATTTAGAGTTTCAAATACATGTATCCATATAGGAGAAAACAGAGTGAAACCTCAAAATGAAAACGGTTAATGCAAACGAACGGATTAACCTAGAAGAACGAAATTTGGTGAGCCAAGTGAGATTGGTGTACTGACACTCACTGAAAGTATCATCAAAATTGAATGAAAAAGTGTTTGCTGAGATTTCAGGCAACTAGTAGTTTTTGGAAGTTTGGCAACCCCTTTCCATGAAAGTGATTCTCGCCAGTCTCTGCTTAGGGCTACATCAACAGGAAACAATCCATAGAGATAGAACTTGAAACTGCTTTATTGGGTCAAGTTTCAAAGAGCTAGCAAAAACCTTGTTTGATTTAGAGTTCCAAATACATGTATCCCTATAGGAAATAACAGAGTGAAACCTCAAAATGAAAACGGTTACGGCAAACGAACGGTTTAATCTAGAAGAACGGAATTTGGTGAGCAAAGTTGGATTGGTGTACTGATCATTCCCTGAAAGTATCATCACGATTGGGTGAAAAAGTTTTTGCTGAGATTTCAGAAAACTCGTAGTTTTATGGAAGCCTGGCAACCTCTTTCCATGAAAGTGATTCTCGCCAGTCTCGGCTTAGGGCTACATCAACAGCAAACAAACCATAGAGATAGAACTTGAAAGTGCTTTATTGGGTCAAGTTTCAAAGAGCTAGCACAAACCGTGTTTGATTTAGAGTTCCAAATACATGTATCCCTATAGGAGAAAACAGAGTGAAACCTCAAAATGAAAACGGTTACTGCAAACGAACGGTTTAACCTAGTAGAACGAAATTTGGTGAGCCAAGTGGGATTGGTGTACTGATCATTCCCTGAAAGTATCATCAAGATTGGGTGAAAAAGTGTTTCCTAGATTTTAGGCAACTCGTAGTTTTTTGGAAGCTTGGCAAACACTTTCCATGTAAGTGATTCTCGCCAGTCTCTCCTTAGGGCTACATCAACAGCAAACAAACCATAGAGATAGAACTTGAAACTGCTTTATTGGGTCAAGTTACAAAGAGCTAGCACAAACCGTGTTTGATTTAGAGTTCCAAATACATGTATCCGTATAGGAGAAAACAGAGTGAAACTTCAAAATGAAAACGGTTACTGCAAACGAACGGTTTAACCTAGAAGAACGAAATTTGGTGACCCAAGTTGGATTGGTGTACTGATCATTCCCTGAAAGTATCATCAAGATTGGGTGAAAAAATGTTTTCTGAGATTTCAGGCAACTCGTAGTTTTTTGGAAGCTTGGCAACCCCTTTCCATGAAAGTGATTCTCGCCAGTCTCTGCTTAGGGCTACATCAACAGCAAACAATCCCTAGAGATAGAACTTGAAACTGCTTTATTGGGTCAAGTTTCAAAGAGCTAGCACAAACCTTGTTTTATTTAGAGTTCCAAATACATGTATCCCTATAGGAAAATAAGAGTGAAACCTCAAAATGAAAACGGATACTGTAAACGAACGGTTTAACCTAGGACAACAAAATGTGGTGAGCCAAGTGGGATTGGTGTACTGATCATTCCCTGAAAGTATCATCAAGATTGGGTGAAAAAGTGTTTGCTGAGATTTCAGGCAACTCGTAGTTCTTTGGAAGCTTGAAAACCCCTTTCCCTGAAAGTGATTCTCGGCAGTCTCTGCTTAGGGCTACATCAACAGCAAAAAAACCATTGAGATAGATCTTGAAACTGCTTTATTGGGTCAAGTTTCAAAGAGCTAGCACAAACCGTGTTTGATTTAGAGTTTCAAATACATGTATCCATATAGGAGAAAACAGAGTGAAACCTCAAAATGAAAACGGTTACTGCAAACGAACGGTTTAACCTAGAAGAACGAAATTTGGTGAGCCAAGTGAGATTGGTGTACTGACACTCACTGAAAGTATCATCAAAATTGAATGAAAAAGTGTTTGCTGAGATTTCAGGCAACTAGTAGTTTTTGGAAGTTTGGCAACCCCTTTCCATGAAAGTGATTCTCGCCAGTCTCTGCTTAGGGCTACATCAACAGGAAACAATCCATAGAGATAGAACTTGAAACTGCTTTATTGGGTCAAGTTTCAAAGAGCTAGCAAAAACCTTGTTTGATTTAGAGTTCCAAATACATGTATCCCTATAGGAAATAACAGAGTGAAACCTCAAAATGAAAACGGTTACGGCAAACGAACGGCTTAATCTAGAAGAACGGAATTTGGTGAGCAAAGTTGGATTGGTGTACTGATCATTCCCTGAAAGTATCATCACGATTGGGTGAAAAAGTTTTTGCTGAGATTTCAGAAAACTCGTAGTTTTATGGAAGCCTGGCAACCTCTTTCCATGAAAGTGATTCTCGCCAGTCTCTGCTTAGGGCTACATCAACAGCAAACAAACCATAGAGATAGAACTTGAAACTGCTTTATTGGGTCAAGTTTCAAAGAGCTAGCACAAACCGTGTTTGATTTAGAGTTCCAAATACATGTATTTGTATAGGAGAAAACAGAGTGAAACCTCAAAATGAAAACGGTTACTGCAAACGACCGCTTTAACCTAGTAGAACGAAATTTGGTGAGCCAAGTGGGCTTGGTGTACTGATCATTCCCTGAAAGTATCATCAAGATTGGGTGAAAAAGTGTTTGCTGAGATTTCAGGAAACTCGTAGTTTTTTGCAAGCTTGGCAACCCCTTTCCATGAAAGTGATTCTCGCCAGTCTCTGCTTAGGGCTACATCAACAGCAAACAAACCATAGAGACAGAACTTTGAACTACTTAATTGGTTCAAGTTTCAAAGAGCTAGCACAAACCGTGTTTGATTTAGAGTTCCAAATACATGTATTTGTATAGGAGAAAACAGAGTGAAACCTCAAAATGAAAACGGTTACTGCAAACGAACGGTTTAACCTAGTAGAACGAAATTTGGTGAGCCAAGTGGGGTTGGTGTACTGATCATTCCCTGAAAGTATCATCAAGATTGGGTGAAAAAGTGTTTGCTGAGATTTCAGGCAACTCGTTTTTTTTTGGAAGCTTGGCAACCGCTTTTTATGAAAGTAATTCTCGCCAATCTCTGCTTAGTGCTACATCAACAGCAAAGAAACCATAGAGATAGAACTTGAAACTGCTTTATTGGGTCAAGTTTCAAAGAGCTAGCACAAACCGTGTTTGATTTAGAGTTCCAAATACATGTATCCATATAGGAGAAAACAGAGTGAAACCTCAAAATGAAAACGGTTACTGCAAACGAACGGTTCAACCTAGAAGAACGAAATTTGGTGAGCCAAGTGGGATTGGTGTACTGATAATTCCCTGAAAGTATCATCAAGATAGGGTGAAAAAGTGTTTGCTGAGATTTCAGGCAACTCGTAGTTTTTTGGAAGCTTGGCAACCCCTTTCCATGAAAGTGATTCTCGCCAGTCTCTGCTTAGGGCTACATCAACAGCAAACAAACCATAGAGATAGAACTTGAAACTGCTTTATTGGGTCAACTATCAAAGAGCTAGCACAAACTGTGTTTGATTTAGAGTTCCAAATACATGTATCCGTATAGGAGAAAACAGAGTGAAACCTCAAAATGAAAACGGTTACTGCAAACGAACGGTTTAATCTAGAAGAACGAAATTTCGTGAGCCAAGTGGGATTGGTGTACTGATCATTCCCTGAAAGTATCATCAAGATTGGTGAAAAAGTGTTTGCTGAGATTTCAGGCAACTCGTAGTTTTTTGAAAGCTTGGCAACCCCTTTCCATGAAAGTGATTCTCGCCAGTCTCTGCTTAGGGCTAAATCATCAGCAAACAAACCATAGAGATAGAACTTGAAACTGCTTTATTGGGTCAAGTTTCAAAGAGCTAGCACAAACCGTGTTTGATTTAGAGGTCCAAATACAAGTATCCGTATAGGAGAATACAGAGTGAAACCTCAAAATGAAAATGTTTACTGCAAACGAACGGTTTAACCTAGAAGAACAAAATTTGGTAGGCAAGTGGGATAGGTGTACTGATCATTCCCTGAAAGTATCATCAATATTGGGTGAAAAAGTGTTTGCTGAGATTTCAGGCAACTCATAGTTTTTTTGAAGCTTCGCAACCCCTTTCTATGAAAGTGATTCTCGCCAGTCTCTGCTTAGGGCTACATCAACAGCAAACAAAGCATAGAGATAGAACTTGAAACGGCTTTATTGGGTCAAGTTTCAAAGAGTTAGCACAAACCGTGTTTGATTTAGAGTTCCAAATACATGTATCCATATAGGAGAAAACAGAGTGAAACCTCAAAATGAAAATGGTTACTGCAATCGAACGGTTTAACCTAGAAGAACGAAATGTGGTGAGCCAAGTGGAATTGGTGTACTGATAATTCCCTGAAAGTATCATCAAGATTGGGTAAAAAAGTGTTTGCTGAGATTTCAGGCAACTCGTAGTTCTTTGGAAGCTTGGCAACCCCTTTCCATAAAAGTGATTCTCGCCAATCTCTGCTTAGGGCTACATCAACAGGAAACAATCCATAGAGATAGAACTTGAAATTGTTTTATTGGGTCAAGTTTCAAAAAGCTAGCACAAACCTTGTTTGATTTAGAGTTCCAAATACATGTATCCCTATAGGAAAAAACAGAGTGAAACCTCAAAATGAAAACGGTTACTGCAAACGAACGGTTTAACCTAGAAGAACGAAATTTGGTGAGCCAAGTGAGATTGGTGTACTGACATTCCCTGAAAATATCATCAAGATTGGGTGAAAAAGTGTTTGCTGAGATTTCAGGCAACTCATAGTTTTTTGAAGCTTGGCAACCCCTTTCCATGAAAGTGATTCTCGCCAGTCTCTGCTTAGGGCTACATGAACAGCAAACAAACCATAGAGATAGAACTTGAAACTGCTTTATTGGGTCAAGTTTCAAAGAGCTAGCACAAACCGTGTTTGATTTAGAGTTCCAAATACATGTATTTGTATAGGAGAAAACAGAGTGAAACCTCAAAATGAAAACGGTTACTGCAAACGACCGCTTTAACCTAGTAGAACGAAATTTGGTGAGCCAAGTGGGCTTGGTGTACTGATCATTCCCTGAAAGTATCATCAATATTGGGTGAAAAAGTGTTTGCTGAGATTTCAGGAAACTCGTAGTTTTTTGCAAGCTTGGCAACCCCTTTCCATGAAAGTGATTCTCGCCAGTCTCTGCTTAGGGCTACATCAACAGCAAACAAACCATAGAGACAGAACTTTGAACTTCTTAATTGGGTCAAGTTTCAAAGAGCTAGCACAAACCGTGTTTGATTTAGAGTTCCAAATACATGTATCCGTATAGGAGAAAACAGAGTGAAACCTCAAAATGAAAACGGTTACTGCAAACGAACGGTTTAACCTAGTAGAACGAAATTTGGTGAGCCAAGTGGGGTTGGTGTACTGATCATTCCCTGAAAGTATCATCAAGATTGGGTGAAAAAGTGTTTGCTGAGATTTCAGGCAACTCGTTTTTTTTTGGAAGCTTGGCAACCGCTTTTTATGAAAGTAATTCTCGCCAATCTCTGCTTAGTGCTACATCAACAGCAAAGAAACCATAGAGATAGAACTTGAAACTGCTTTATTGGGTCAAGTTTCAAAGAGCTAGCACAAACCGTGTTTGATTTAGAGTTCCAAATACATGTATCCATATAGGAGAAAACAGAGTGAAACCTCAAAATGAAAACGGTTACTGCAAACGAACGGTTCAACCTAGAAGAACGAAATTTGGTGAGCCAAGTGGGATTGGTGTACTGATAATTCCCTGAAAGTATCATCAAGATAGGGTGAAAAAGTGTTTGCTGAGATTTCAGGCAACTCGTAGTTTTTTGGAAGCTTGGCAACCCCTTTCCATGAAAGTGATTCTCGCCAGTCTCTGCTTAGGGCTACATCAACAGCAAACAAACCATAGAGATAGAACTTGAAACTGCTTTATTGGGTCAACTATCAAAGAGCTAGCACAAACTGTGTTTGATTTAGAGTTCCAAATACATGTATCCGTATAGGAGAAAACAGAGTGAAACCTCAAAATGAAAACGGTTACTGCAAACGAACGGTTTAATCTAGAAGAACGAAATTTCGTGAGCCAAGTGGGAATGGTGTACTGATCATTCCCTGAAAGTATCATCAAGATTGGTGAAAAAGTGTTTGCTGAGATTTCAGGCAACTCGTAGTTTTTTGAAAGCTTGGCAACCCCTTTCCATGAAAGTGATTCTCGCCAGTCTCTGCTTAGGGCTAAATCATCAGCAAACAAACCATAGAGATAGAAATTGAAACTGCTTTATTGGGTCAAGTTTCAAAGATCTACCACAAACCGTGTTTGATTTAGAGTTCCAAATACATGTATCCATATAGGAGAAAACAGTGAAACCTCAAAATAAAAACGGTTACTGCAAACGAACGGTCTAACCTAGAAACACGAAATTTGGTGAGCCAAGTGGGATTGGTGTACTGATCATTCCCTGAAAGTAACATCACGATTGGGTGAAAAAGTGTTTGCTGAGATTTCAGGCAACTCGTGGTTTTTTGGAAGCTTGGCAACCCCTTTCCATGAAAATGAATCTCGCCAGTCTCTGCTTAGGGCTACATCAACAGCAAACAAACCATAGAGATAGAACTTGAAACTGCTTTATTGGGTCAAGATTCAAAGAGCTAGCACAAACCGTGTTTGATTTAGAGTTCCAAATACATGTATCCGTATAGGAGAAAACAGAGTGAAACCTCAAAATGAAAACGGTTACTGCAAACGAACGGTTTAACCTAGAAGAACGAAATTTGGTGAGCCAAGTGGGATTGGTGTACTGATCATTCCCTGAAAGTATCATCACGATTGGGTGAAAAAGTGTTTGCTGAGATTTCAGGCAACTCGTAGTTTTATGGAAGCTTGGCCACCCCTTTCCATGAAAGTGATTCTCGCCAGTTTCTGCTTAGGGCTACATCAACAGCAAACACACCATAGAGACAGAACTTGAAACTACCTAATTGGGTTAAGTTTCAAAGAGCTAGCACAAACCGTGTTTGACTTAGAGTTCCAAATACATGTATCCGTATAGGAGAAAACAGAGTGAAACCTCAAAATGAAAACGGTTACTGCAAACGAACCGTTTAAACTAGAAGAACGAAATTTGGTGAGCCAAGTGGGATTGGTGTACTGATAATTCCCTGAAAGTATCATCAAGATAGGGTGAAAAAGTGTTTGCTGAGATTTCAGGCAACTCGTAGTTTTTTGGCAGCTTGGCAACCCCTTTCCATGAAAGGGATTCTCGCCAGTCTCTTCTTAGGCCTACATCAACAGGAAACAATCCATAGAGATAGAACTTGAAACTGCTTTATTGGGTCAAGTTTCAAAGAGCTAGCACAAACCTTGTTTGATTTAGAGTTCCAAATACATGTATCCCTATAGGAAATTACAGAGTGAAACCTCAAAATGAAAACGGTTACTGCAAACGAACGGTTTAACCTAGAAGAACGAAATTTGGTGAGCCAAGTGGGATTTGTGTACTGATCATTCCCTGAAAGTATCATCAAGATTGGGTGAAAAAGTGTTTGCTGAGATTTCAGGAAACTCGTAGTTTTTTGCAAGCTTGGCAACCCCTTTCCATGAAAGTGATTCTCGCCAGTCTCTGCTTAGGGCTACATCAACAGCAAACAAACCATACAGACAGAACTTGAAACTGCTTAATTTGGTCAAGTTTCAGAGAGCTAGCACAAACCGTGTTTGATTTAGAGTTCCAAATACATGTATCCGTATAGGAGAAAACAGAGTGAAACCTCAAAATGAAAACGGTTACTGCAAACGAACGGTTTAAACTAGAAGAACGAAATATGGTGAGCCAAGTGGGATTGGTGTACTGATCATTCCCTGAATGTATCATCAAGATTGGGTGAAAAAGTGTTTGCTGAGATTTCAGGCAACTCATGGTTTTTTGGAAGCTTGGCAACCCCTTTCCATGAAAGTGATTCTCGCCAGTCTCTGCTTAGGGCTACATCAACAGCAAATAAACCATATGGATAGAACTGGAAACTGCTTTATTGGGTCAAGTTTCAAAGAGCTAGCACAAACCGTGTTTGATTTAGAGGTCCAAATACAAGTATCCATATAGGAGAATACAGAGTGAAACCTCAAAACGAAAACGGTTACTGCAAACGAACGGTTTAACCTAGAAGAACGAAATTTGGTGATCCAAGTGGGATTGGTGTACTGATCATTCCCTGTGAGTATCATCAAGATTGGGTGAAAAAGTGTTTGCTGAGATTTCAGGCAACTCGTAGTTTTTTGGAAGCTTGGCAACCGCTTTTTATGAAAGTGATTCTCGCCAGTCTCTGCTTAGGGCTACATCAACAGCAAACAAACCATAGAGATAGAACTTGAAACTGCTTTATTAGATCAAGTTTCAAAGAGCTAGCACAAACCGTGTTTGCTTTAGAGTTCCAAATACATGTATCTGTATAGGAGAAAACAGAGAGAAACCTCAAAATGAAAACGGTTACTGCAAACGAATGGTTTAACCTAGAAGAACGAAATTTGGTGAGGCAAGTGGGATTGGTGTACTGATCATTCTCTGAAAGTATCATCACGATTGGGTGAAAAAGTGTTTGCTGAGATTTCAGGCAACTCGTACTTTTATGGAAGCTTGGCAACCCCTTTCCATGAAAGTGATTCTCGCCAGTCTCTGCTTAGGGCTACATCAACAGCAAACAAACCATAGAGATAGAACTTGAAACTGCTTTATTGGGTCACGTTTCAAAGAGCTAGCACAAACCGTGTTTGATTTAGAGTTCCAAATACATGTATCCCTATAGGAGAAAACAGAGTGAAACCTCAAAATGAAAACGGTTACTGCAAAGGAACGGTTTAACCTAGAAGAACGAAATTTGTTGAGCCAAGTGGGATTGGTGTACTGATCACTCCCTGAAAGTATCATCTCGATTGGGTGAAAAAGTGTTTGCTGAGATTTTAGGCAACTCGTAGTTTTTTGAGAGCTTGGCAACCCCTTTCCATGAAAGTGAGTCTCGCCAGTCTCTGCTTAGGGCTACATCAACAGCAAACAAACCATAGAGATAGAACTTGAAACTGCTTTATTGGGTCAAGTTTCAAAGAGCTAGCACAAACCGTGTTTGATTTAGAGTTCCAAATACATGTATCCGTATAGGAGAAAACAGAGTGAAACCTCAAAATGAAAACAGTTACGGCAAACGAACGGATTAAAAAAGAAACAGGAAATTTGGTGAGAAAATTGAAATTTGTGTACTGATCATTCTCTGAAAGTATCATCACGATTGGGTGAAAAAGTGTTTGCTGAGATTTCAGGCAACTCGTAGTTTTTTGAAAGCTTGCAAGCCCTTTCCATGAAAGTGATTCTCGCCAGTCTCTGCTTAGGGCTACATCAACAGCAAACAAACCATAGAGATAGAACTTGAAACTGCTTTATTGGGTCAAGTTTCAAAGAGCTACAACAAACCGTGTTTGATTTAGAGTTCCAAATACATGTATTTGTATAGGAGAAAACAGAGTGAAACCTCAAAATGAAAATGGTTACTGAAACGAACGGTTTAACGTAGAAGAACAAAATTTGGTTAGCCAAGTGGGATTGGTGTACTGATCATTCCCTGAAAGTATCATCAAGATTGGGTGAAAAAGTGTTTGCTGAGATTTCAGGGAACTCGTAGTTTTTTGGAAGCTTGGCATCCGCTTTTTATGAAAGTGATTCTCGCCAGTCTCTGCTTAGGGCTACATCAACAGCAAACATACCATAGAGATAGAATTTGAAACTGCTTTATTGGGTCAAGTTTCAAAGAGCTAGCACAAACCGTGTTTGATTTAGAGTTCCAAATACATGTATCCATAAAGGAGAAAACAGAGTGAAACCTCAAAATGAAAACAGTTACTGCAAACGAACGGTTTAACCTAGAAGAACGGAATTTGGTGAGCCAAGTGGGATTGGTGTACTGATAATTCCCTGAAAGTATCATCAAGATACGGTGAAAAAGTATTTGCTGAGATTTCACGCAACTCGTTGTTTTTTGGCAGCTTGGTAACCCCTTTCCATGAAAGTGATTCTCGCCAGTCTCTGCTTAGGGCTACATCAACAGCAAACAAACCATAGAGATAGAACTTGAAACTGCTTATTGGGTCAAGTTTCAAAGAGCTAGCACAAACCGTGTTTGAATTAGAGGTCCAAATACAAGTATCCGTATAGGAGAATACAGAGTGAAACCTCAAAATGAAAACGGTTACTGTAAACGAACAGTTTAACCTAGAAGAACGAAATTTGGTAGGCAAGTGGGATTGGTGTACTAATCATTCCCTGAAAGTATCATCAATATTGGGTGAAAAAGTGTTTGCTCAGATTTCAGGCAACTCATATTTTTTTAAGCTTGGCAACCACTTTCCATGAAAGTGATTCTCGCCAGTCTCTGCTTAGGGCTACATCAACAGCAAACAAACCATAGAGATAGAACTTGAAACTGCTTTATTGGGTCAAGTTTCAAAGAGTCACCACAAACCGTGTTTGATTTAGAGTTCCAAATACATGTATTTGTATAGGAGAAAACAGAGTGAAATCTCAAAATGAAAACGGTTACTGAAACGAACGGTTTAACCTAGAAGAACAAAATTTGGTGAGCCAAGTGGCATTGGTGTACTGATCATTCCCTGAAAGTATCATCAAGATTGGGTGAAAAAGTGTTTGCTGAGATTTCAGGCAACTCGTAGTTTTTTGGAAGCTTGCCATCCGCTTTTTATGAAATTGATTCTCGCCAGTCTCTGCTTAAGGCTACATCAACAGCAAACATACCATAGAGATAGAACTTGAAACTGCTTTATTGGATCAAGTTTCAAAGAGCTAGCATAAACCGTGTTTGATTTAGAGTTCCAAATACACGTATCGGTATAGGAGAAAACAGAGTGAAACCTCAAAATGAAAACGGTTACTGCAAAGGAACGGTTTAACCTAGAAGAACGAAATTTGGTGAGCCAAGTGGGATTGGTGTCCTGATCATGCCCTGAAAGTATCATCAAGATTGGGTGAAAAAGTGTTTCCTAGATTTTAGGCAACTCGTAGTTTTTTGGAAATTGGCAACCCCTTTCCATGAAAGTGATTCTCGCCAGTCTCTGCTTAGGGCTACATCAACAGCAAACAAACCATAGAGATAGAACTTTAAACTGCTTTATTGGGTCAAGTTTCAAAGAGCTAGCACAAACCGTGTTTGATTTAGAGGTCCAAATACAAGTATCCGTATAGGAGAATACAGAGTGAAACCTCAAAACGAAAACGGTTACTGCAAACGATCGGTTTAACCTAGAAGAACGAAATTTGGTGATCCAAGTGGGATTGGTGTACTGATCATTCCCTGAAAGTATCATCAAGATTGGGTGAAAAAGTGTTTGCTGAGATTTCAGGCAACTCGTAGTTTTTTGGAAGCTTGGCAACCGCTTTTTATGAAAGTGATTCTCGCCAGTCTCTGCTTAGGGCTATATCAACAGCAAACAAACCATAGAGATAGAACTTGAAACTGCTTTATTGGATCAAGTTTCAAAGAGCTAGCACAAACCGTGTTTGATTTAGAGTTCCAAATACATGTATCTGTATAGGAGAAAACAGAGAGAAACCTCAAAATGAAAACGGTTACTGCAAACGAACGGTTTAATCTAGAAGAACGAAATTTGGTGAGCCAAGTGGGATTGGTGTACTGATCTTTCCCTGAAAGTATCATCAAGATTGGGTGAAAAAGTGTTTGCTGAGATTTCAGGCAACTCGTGGTTTTTTGGAAGCTTGGCAACCCCTTTCTATGAAAGTGATTATCGCCAGGCTGTGCTTAGGGCTACAGCAACAGCAAACAAACCATAGAGATAGAACTTGAAACTGCTTTATTGGGTCAAGTTTCAAAGAGTTAGCACAAACCTTGTTTGATTTAGAGTTCCAAATACATGTATCCCTATAGGAGAAAACAGAGTGAAACCTCAAAATGAAAACGGTTACTGCAAACGAACGGTTTAACCTAGAAGAACGAAATTTAGTCAGCCAAGTGGGATTGGTGTACTGATCACTCCCTGAAAGTATCATCACGATTGGGTGAAAAAGTTTTTGCTGAGATTTCAGGCAACTTGTAGTTTTTTGGAAGCTTGGCAACCCCGTTCCATGAATGTGATTCTCTCCAGTCTCTGCTTAGGGCTACATCAACAGGAAACAATCCATAGAGATAGAACTTGAAACTGCTTTATTGGGTCAAGTTTCAAAGAGCTAGCACAAACCTTGTTTGATTTAGAGTTCCAAATACATGTATCCCTATAGGGAATAACAGAGTGAAACCTCAAAATGAAAACGGTTACTGCAAACAAACGGTTTAACCTAGAAGAACGAAATTTGGTGAGCCAAGTGGGATTGGTTTCCTGATCATTCCCTGAAAGTATCATCAAGATTGGGTAAAAAAGTGTTTCCTAGATTTTAGGAAACTCATAGTTTTTTGGAAGCTTGGCAACCCCTTTCCATAAAAGTGATTCTCGCCAGTCTCTGCTTAGGGCTACATCAACAGCAAACAAACCATAGAGATAGAACTTGAAACTGCTTTTTTGGGTCAAGTTTCAAAGAGCTAGCACAAACCGTGTTTGATTTAGAGTTCTAAATACATGTATCCGTATTAAGAAAACAGAGTGAAACCTCAAAATGAAAACGGTTACTGCAAACGAACGGTTTAACCTAGAAGAACGAAATTTGGTGAGCCAAGTGAGATTGGTGTACTGATCATTCCCTGAAAGTATCATCAAGATTGGGAGAAAAAGTGGTTGCTGAGATTTCAGGAAACTCGTAATTTTTTGGAAGCTTGGCAACCCCTTTCCATGAAAGTGACTCTTGCCAGTCTCTGCTTAGGGCTACATCAACAGCAAACAAACCACTGAGATAGAACTTGAAACTGCTTTATTGGGTCAAGTTTCAAAGAGCTAGCACAAACCGTGTTTGATTTAGAGTTCCAAATACATGTATCCGTATAGGAGAAAAACACAGTGAAATCTCAAAATGAAAACGGTTACTGCAAACAAACGGTTTAACCTAGAAGAACGAAATTTGGTGAGCCAAGTGGGAGTGGTGTACTGATCATTCCCTGAAAGTATCATCAAGATTGGGTGAAAAAGTGTTTGCTGAGATTTCAGGCATCTCGTAATTTTTTGGAAGCTTGGCAAACCCTTTTTAGGAAAGAGATTCTCGCCAGTCTCTGCTTAGGGCTACATCAACAGCAAACAAACCATAGAGATAGAACTTGAAACTGCTTTATTGGGTCAAGTTTCAAAGAGCTAGCAAAAACCTGTTTGATTTAGAGTTCCAAATACATGTATCCGTATAGGAGAAAACAGAGTGAAACCTGAAAATGAAAACGGTTACTGCAAATGAACGGTTTAACCTGGAAAAACGAAATTTTGTGAGCCAAGTGGGATTGGTGTACTGATCATTCCCTGAAAGTATCATCACGATTGGGTGAAAAAGTGTTTGCTGAGATTTCAGGCAACTCGTAGTTTTTTGGAAGCTTTGCAACCCCTTTTTATGAAAGTGATTCTCGCCAGTCTCTGCTTAGGGCTACATCAACAGAAAACAAACCATAGAGATAGAACTTGAAACTGCTTTATTGGGTCAAGTTTCAAAGAGCTAGCACAAACCATGTTCGATTTAGTGTTCCAAATACATGTATCCCTATAGGAAATAACAGAGTGAAATCTCAAAATGAAAACGGTTATTGAAAACGAACGTCTTAACCTAGAAGAACGAAATTTGGTGAGCCAAGTGGGGTTGGTGTACTGATCATTTCCAGAAACTATCATCAAGATTGGGTGAAAAAGTGTATGCTGAGATTTCAGGCAACTCGTAGGTTTTTGGAAGCTTGGCAACCCCTTTCCATGAAAGTGATTCTCGCCAGTCTCTCCTTAGGACTACATCAGCAGCAAACAAACCATAGAGACAGAACTTGAATCTGCTTTATTGGGTCAAGTTTCAAAGAGCTAGCACAAACCGTGTTTGATTTAGAGTTCCAAATACATGTATCCGTATAGGAGAAAACAGAGTGAAACCTCAAAATGAAAACGGTTACTGCAAACGAACGGTTTAACCTAGATGAACGAAATTTGGTGAGCAAAGTGGGATTGGTGTATTGATCATTCCCTGAGAGTATCATCAAGATTGGGTGAAAAAGTGGTTGCTGAGATTTCAGGCAACTCTTAGTTTTTTGGAAGCTTGGCAACCCCTTTCCATGAAAGTGATTCTCGCCAGTCTCTGCTTAGGGCTATATCAACAGCAAACAAACCATAGAGATAGAACTTGAAACTGCTTTATTGGGTCAAGTTTCAAAGAGTTCCAAATACATGTATCCGTATAAAAGAAAACAGAGTGAAACCTCAAAATGAAAACGGTTACTGCAAACGAACGGTTTAACCTAGAAGAACGAAATCTGGTGAGCCAAGTGGGGTGGGTGTACTGATCATTCTCTGAAAGTATCATCAAGATTGGGTGAAAAAGTATTTGCTGAGATTTCAGGCAACTCGTAGTTTTTTGGAAGCTTGTCAAACCCTTTCTATGAAAGTAATTCTCGCCAGTCTCTGCTTAGGGCTACATCAACAGCAAACAAACCATAGAGATAGAACTTGAAACTGCTTTATTGGGTCAAGTTTCAAAGAGCTAGCACAAACCGTGTTTGATTTAGAGTTCCAAATACATGTATCCATATAGAAGAAAACAGAGTGAAACCTCAAAATGAAAACAGTTACTGCAAACGAACTGTTTAACCTAGAAGAACGAAATTTGGTGAGCCAAGTGGGATTGGTGTACTGATCATTCCCTGAAAGTACCATCAAGATTGGGTAAAAAAGTGTTTTCTGAGATTTCAGACAACTCGTAGTTTTTTGGAAGCTTGGCAACCTCTTTCCATGAAAGTGATTCTCGCCAGTCTGTGCTTAGGGCTACATCAACAGCAAACAAACCATAGAGTTAGATCTTGAAACTGCTCTATTGGGTCAAGTTTCAAAGAGCTAGCACAAACCGAGTTTGATTTAGAGTTCAAAATACATGTATCCGTATAGGAGAAAACAGAGTGAAACCTCAAAATGAAAACGGTTACTGCAAACGAAGGGATTAACCTAGGAGAAAGAAATTTGGTGAGCCGAGTGGGACTGGTGTACTGATCATTCCTGAAAGTATCATCAAGATTGGGTGAAAAAGTGTTTGCTGAGATTTGAGGCAACTCGTAGTTTTTTGAAAGCTTGGCAACCCCTTTCCATGAAAGTGATTCTCGCCAGCCTCTGCTTAGGGCTACATCAACAGCAAACAATCCATAGAGATAGAACTTGAAACTGCTTTATTGGGTCAAGTTACAAAGAGCTAGCACAAACCTTGTTTGATTTAGAGTTCCAAATACATGAATCCATATAGGAGAAAACAGAGTGAAACCTGAAAATGAAAACGGTTACTGCAAACGAACGGTTTAACCTAGAAGAACGAAATTTGGTGAGCCAAGTGGGACTCGTGTACTGATCATTCCGTGAAAGTATCATCAAGATTGGGTTAAAAAGTGTTTGCTGAGATTTCAGGCAACTCGTAGTTTTTTGGAAGCTTTGCAACCCCTTTCAATGAAAGTGATTCTCGCCAGTCTCTGCTTAGGGCTACATCAACAGCAAACAAACCATAGAGATAGAACTTGAAACTGCTCTATTGGGTCAAGTTTCAAAGAGCTAGCACAAACCGAGTTTGATTTAGAGTTCCAAATACATGTATCCGTATAGCAGAAAACAGAGTGAAACCTCAAAATAAAAAAGGTTACTGCAAACGAACGGTTTAACCTAGAAGAACGAAATTTGCTGAGCCAAGTGGGATTGTTGTACTGATCATTCCCTGAAAGTATCATTAAAATTGGGAGAAATAGTGTTTGCTGAGATTTCAGGAAACTCGTCGTTTTTTGGAAGCTTGGGAACAACCCCTTTCCATGAAAGTGATTCTCGCCAGTCTCTGCTTAGGGCTACATCAACAGCAAACAAACCATAGAGATATAACTTGAAACTACTTTATTGGGTCAAATTTCAAAGAGCTAGCACAAACCGTGTTTGATTTAGAGTTCCAAATACATGTATCCGTATAGGAGAAAAGAGAGTGTAACCTCAAAATGAAAACGGTTACTGCAAAAAAACGGTTTAACCTAGAAGAACGAAATTTGGTGAGCCAAGTGGGATTTGTGTACTGAACATTCCCTGAAAGTATCATCAACATTGGGTGAACAAGTGGTTGCTGAGATTTCAGGCAACTCGTAGTTTTTTGGAAGCTTGGCAACCTCTTTCCATGAAAGTGATTCTCGCCAGTCTCTGCTTAGGCCTACATCAACAGCAAACAAACCAAAGAGATAGAACTTGAAACTGCTTTATTGGGTCAAGTTTCAAAGAGCTAGCACAAACCGTGTTTGATTTAGTGTTCCAAATACATGTATCCGTATAGGAGAAAACAGAGTGAAACCTCAAAATGAAAACGGTTACTGCAAATGAACGGTTTAACCTAGATGAACGAAATTTGGTGAGCCAAGTGAGATTGGTGTACTGATCATTCCCTGAAAGTATCATCAAGATTGGGTGAAAAAGTGTTTGCTGAGATTTCAGGCAACTCGTAGTTTTTTGGAAGCTTGGCAACCCCTTTCCATGAAAGTGATTCTCGTCAGTCTCTGCTTAGGGATACATCAACAGCAAAGAAACCATAGAGAAAGAACTTGAAACTGCTTTATTGGGTCAAATTTCAAAGAGCTAGCACAAACCGTGTTTGATTTAGAGTTCCAAATACACGTATCGGTATAGGAGAAAACAGAGTGAAACCTCAAAATGAAAACGGTTACTGCAAAGGAACGGTTTAACCTAGAAGAACGAAATTGGGTGAGCCAAGTGGGATCGGTGTACTGATGATTCCCTGAAAGGATCATCAAGATTGGGTGAAAAAGTGCTTGCTGAGTTTCAGGCAACTCGTAGTTTTTTGGAAGCTTGGCAACAAATTTTCATGAAGGAGACTCTCACGAGTCTCTGCTTAGGGCTACATCAACAGCAAACAAACCATAGAAATAGAACTTGAAACTGCTTTATTGGGTCAAGTTTCAAAGAGCTAGCACAAACCGTGTCTGATTTAGAGTTCCAAATACATGTATCCGTATAGGAGAAAACAGAGTGAAACATCAAAACGAAAACGGTTACTGCAAAAAAACGGTTTCACCTAGAAGAACGAAATTTGGTGAGCCAAGTGGGATTGGTGTACTGATCATTCCCTCAAAGTATCATCAAGATTGGGTGAAAAAGTGTTTGCTGAGATTTCAGGCAACTCGTAGTTTTTTGGAAGCTTGGCAACCCCTTTCCATGAAAGTGATTCTCGCCACTCTCGGCTTAGGGCTACATCAACAGCAAACAAACCATAGAGATAGAACTTGAAACTGCTTTATTGGGTCAAGTTTCAAAGAGCTAGCACAAACCGTGTTTGATTTAGAGTTCCAAATACATGTATCCGTATAGGAGAAAACAGAGTGGAACTTTAAAATGAAAACGGTTACTGCAAACGAACGGTTTAACCTAGAAGTACGAAATTTGGTGAGCCAAGTGGGATTGGTGTACTGATCATTCCTTGAAAGTATCATCAAGATTGGGTGAAAAAGTGGTTGCTGAGATTTCAGGCAACTCGTAGGTTTTTGGAAGCTTGGAAACCCCTTTCCATGAAAGTGATTCTCGCCAGTCTCTGCTTACGGCTACATTAACAGCAAACAAACCATAGAGATAGAACTTGAAACTGCTCTATTGGGTCAAGTTTCAAAGAGCTAGCACAAACCGTGTTTGATTTAGTCTTCCAAATATATGTATCCGTATAGGAGAAAACGGAGTGAAACCTCAAAATGAAAACGGTTACTGCAAACGAACGGTTTAATCTAGAAGAACGAATTTGGTGAGCCAAGTGGGATTGGTGTACTGATCATTCCCTGAAAGTATCATCAAGATTGGGTGAAAAAGTGGTTGCTGAGATTTCAGGCAACTCGTAGGTTTTTGGAAGCTTGGCAACCCCTTTCCATGAAAGTGATTCTCGCCAGTCTCTGCTTAGGGCTACATTAACAGGAAACAAACCATAGAGATAGAACTTGAAACTGCTTTATTGGGTCAAGTTTCAAAGAGCTATCAAAAACCGTGTTTGATTTAGAGTTCCAAATACATGTATCCGTATAGGAGAAAACAGAGTGAAATCAAAATAAAAACGGTTATTGCAAACGAACGGTTTAACCTAGAAGAACGAAATTTGGTGAGCCACCTGGCATTGGTGTACTGATCATTCCCTGAAAGTATCATCAAGATTGGTTGAAAAAGTGTTTGCTGAGATTTCAGGCAACTCGTATTTTTTGGAACTTTGGCAACCCCTTTCCATGAAAGTGATTCTCGCCAGTCTCTGCTTAGGGCTACATACACAGCAAACAAACCATAGAGATAGAACTTGAAACTGCTTTATTGGGTCAAGTTTCAAAGTGCTAGCACAAACCGTGTTTGATTTAGAGTTCCAAATACATGTATCCATATAGGAGAAAACAGAGTGAAACCTCAAAATGAAAACCGTTACTGAAAACAAACGGTTTAACCTAGAAGAAAGTAATTTGGTGAGCCAAGTGGGATTGGTGTACTAATCATTCTCTGAACGTATCATCAAGATTGGGTGAAAAGTGTTTGCTGATATTTCAGGCAACTCGTAGTTTTTTGGAAGCTTGGTAACCCCTTTCCATGAAAGTGATTCTCACCAGTCTCTGCTTAGGGCTACATCAACAGCAAACAAACCATAGGGATAGAAATTGAAACTGATTTATTGGGTCAGGTTTCAAAGAGCTAGCACAAACCGTGTTTATTTTAGAGTTCCAAATACCTGTATCCGTATATTAGAAAACAGAGTGAAACCTCCAAATGAAAATGGTTACTGCAAACGAACGGTTTAACCTAGAAGAACGAAATTTGCTGAGCCAAGTGGGATTGTTGTACTCATCATGCCCTGAAAGTATCATGAAGATTGGGTGAAAAAGTGTTTGCTGAGATTTCATAAAACTCGTAGTTTTTTGGAAGCTTGGGAACAACCCCTTTCCATGAAAGTGATTCTCGCCAGTCTCTGCTTAGGGCTACATCAACAGCAAACAAACCATAGAGATATAACTTGAAACTACTATATTGGGTCAAGTTTCAAAGAGCTAGCACAAACCGTGTTTGATTTAGAGCTCCAAATACATGTATCCGTATAGGAGAAAACAGAGTGTAACCTCAAAATGAAAACGGTTACTGCAAACGAACGGTTTAACCTAGAAGAACGAAATTTGGTGAGCCAAGTGGGATTGGTGTACTGAACATTCCCTGAAAGTATCATCAAGATGGGGTGAAAAAGTGGTTGCTGAGATTTCAGGGAACTCGTAGGTTTTTATAAGCTTGGCAACCCCTTTCCATGAAAGTGATTCTCGCCAGTCTCTGCTTAAAGCTACATCAACAGCAAACAAACCATAGAGATAGAACTTGAAACTGCTTTATTGGGTCAAGTTTCAAAGAGCTAGCACAAACCGTGTTTGATTTAGAGTTCCAAATACATGTATCCGTATAGGAGAAAACAGAGTGAAACCTCAAAATGAAAACGGTTACTGAAAACGAACGGATTAACCTAGAAGAACGAAATTTGGTGAGCCAAGTGGGTTTGGTGTACCGATCATTCCCTGAAAGTATCATCAAGATTGGGTAAAAAAGTGTTTGCTGAGATTTCAGGCAACTCGTAGTTTTTTGGAAGCTTGGCAACCCTCTCCATGAAAGTGATTCTCGCCAGTCTCTGCTTAGGGCTACATCAACAGCAAACAAATATAGAGATAGAACTTGAAACTGCTCTATTGGGTCAAGTTTCAAAGAGCTAGCACAAACCGAGTTTGATTTAGAGTTCCAAATACATGTATCCTTATAGGAGAAAGAGAGTGAAACCTCAAAATGGAAAAGGTTACTGCAAACGAACGGTTTAACCTAGAAGAACGAAATTTGGTGAGCCAAGTGGGATTGGTGTACTGATCATTCCCTGAGAGTATCACCAAGATTGGGTGAAAAAGTGTTTGCTGAGATTTCAGGAAATCGTAGTTTTTTGGAAGCTTGGCAACCCCTTTCCATGAAAGTGATTCTCGCCAGTCTCTGCTTAGGGCTACATCAACAGCAAAAAAACCATAGAGATAGAATTTGAAACTGCTTTATTGGATCAAGTTTCAAAGAGCTAGCACAAACCTTGTTTGATTTAGAGTTCCAAATAAATGTATCCGTATTGGACGAAACAGACTGAAACCTCAAAATGAAAACGGTTACTGCAAACGAACGGTTTAACCTAGGAGAACGAAATTTGGTGAGCCGAGTGGGACTGGTGTACTGATCATTCCCTGAAAGAATCATCAAGATTGGGTGAAAAGTGTTTGCTGAGATTTCAGGCAACTCGTAGTTTTATGGAAGCTTGGCAACGCCTTTCCATGAAAATGATTCTCGCCAGTCTCTCCTTAGGGCTACATCAACAGCAAACAAACCATAGAGATAGAACTTGAAACTGCTCTATTGGGTCAAGTTTCAAAGAGCTAGCACAAACCGAGTTTGATTTAGAGTTCAAAATACATGTATCCGTATAGGAGAAAACAGAGTGAAACCTCAAAATGAAAACGGTTACTGCAAACGAAGGGATTAACCTAGGAGAACGAAATTTGGTGAGCCGAGTGGGACTGGTGTACTGATCATTCCCTGAAAGTATCATCAAGATTCGGTGAAAAAGTGTTTGCTGAGATTTGAGGCAACTCGTAGTTTTTTGAAAGCTTGGCAACCCCTTTCCATGAAAGTGATTCTCGCCAGCCTCTGCTTAGGGCTACATCAACAGCAAACAATCCATAGAGATAGAACTTGAAACTGCTTTATTGGGTCAAGTTACAAAGAGCTAGCACAAACCTTGTTTGATTTAGAGTTCCAAATACATGAATCCATATTGGAGAAAACAGAGTGAAACCTGAAAATGAAAACGGTTACTGCAAACGAACGGTTTAACCTAGAAGAACGGAATTTGGTGAGCCAAGTGGGACTCGTGTACTGATCATTCCGTGAAAGTATCATCAAGATTGGGTTAAAAAGTGTTTGCTGAGATTTCAGGCAACTCGTAGTTTTTTGGAAGCTTTGCAACCCCTTTCAATGAAAGTGATTCTCGCCAGTCTCTGCTTAGGGCTACATCAACAGCAAACAAACCATAAAGATAGAACTTGAAACTGCTCTATTGGGTCAAGTTTCAAAGAGCTAGCACAAACCGAGTTTGATTTAGAGTTCCAAATACATGTATCTGTATAGCAGAAAACAGAGTGAAACCTCAAAATGAAAAAGGTTACTGCAAACGAACGGTTTAACCTAGAAGAACGAAATTTGCTGAGCCAAGTGGGATTGTTGTACTGATCATTCCCTGAAAGTATCATTAAGATTGGGAGAAATAGTGTTTGCTGAGATTTCAGGAAACTCGTCGTTTTTTGGAAGCTTGAGAACAACCCCTTTCCATGAAAGTGATTCTCGCCAGTCTCTGCTTAGGGCTACATCAACAGCAAACAAACCATAGAGATATAACTTGAAACTACTTTATTGGGTCAAATTTCAAAGAGCTAGCACAACCGTGTTTGATTTAGAGTTCCAAATACATGTATCCCTATAGGAGAAAAGAGAGTGTAACCTCAAAATGAAAACGGTTACTGCAAACGAACGGTTTAACCTAGAAGAACGAAATTGGGTGAGCCAAGTGAGATTGGTGTACTGATCATTCCCTGAAAGTATCATCAAGAATGGTGAAAACGTGGTTGCTGAGATTTCAGGCAACTCGTAGTTTTTTGGAAGCTTGGCAACCCCTTTCCATGAAAGTGATTCTCGCCAGTCTCTGCTTAGGCCTACATCAACAGCAAACAAACCAAAGAGATAGAACTTGAAACTGCTTTATTGGGTCAAGTTTCAAAGAGATAGCACAAACCGTGTTTGATTTATTGTTCCAAATACATGTATCCGTATAGGAGAAAACAGAGTGAAACCTCAAAATGAAAACGGTTACTGCAAATGAACGGTTTAACCTAGATGAACGAAATTTGGTGAGCCAAGTGAGATTGGTGTACTGATCATTCCCTGAATGTATCATCAAGATTGGGTGAAAAGTGGTTGCTGAGATTTCAGGCAACTCGTAGTTTTTTGGAAGCTTGGCAACCCCTTTCCATGAAAGTGATTCTCGTCAGTCTCTGCTTAGGGATACATCAACAGAAAACAAACCATAGAGATAGAACTTGAAACTGCTTTATTGGGTCAAATTTCAAAGAGCTAGCACAAACCGTGTTTGATTTAGAGTTCCAAATACACGTATCTGTATAGGAGAAAACAGAGTGAAACCTCAAAATGAAAACGGTTACTGCAAAGGAACGGTTTAACCTAGAAGAACGAAATTGGGTGAGCCAAGTGGGATTGGTGTACTGATGATTCCCTGAAAGGATCATCAAGATTGGGTGAAAAAGTGGTTGCTGAGTTTCAGGCAACTCGTAGTTTTTTGGAAGCTTGGCAACAACTTTCCATGAAGGTGACTCTCACGAGTCTCTGCTTAGGGCTACATCAACAGCAAACAAACCATAGAAATAGAATTTGAAACTGCTTTATTGGGTCAAGTTTCAGAGAGCTAGCACAAACCGTGTTTCATTTAGAGTTCCAAATACATGTATCCGTATAGGAGAAAACAGAGTGAAACCTCAAAACGAAAACGGTTACTACAAAAAAACGGTTTCACCTAGAAGAACGAAAT